>NC_092209.1:74675820-74802218 GCF_043381705.1 Parasteatoda tepidariorum
CCTAGTTCATGATTATATATATATATAATGATGATGATGATGATTTATTATTTATTTTTAGCGCAAAGGTGTTTAAGAGGGGTGAGAGTTCGGATGAAAATTATTTCGAAATAAGAGGTTGGAATGAGGTTCTGAAAGAACAAAGGATGGCTAAAATGCCAATTGGAGAGTCTAAGAAGACTCATGAAAATGTCCTTGAATGGGACAAGGATCAACAGTCTGAGAAGACTGGTGTTGATGCAACTCTTGACGAGTTTGATATGGCCATCAATGACAAGTTTGAGTTGCGCGATTGGAGTGAAGTACTCGCAGAACAAATGGTGACTGCAATAAGAGCTTCCAAGAAAGCTCATCAGAGTAAAACTCTAGAGGAAGAGATGGTTGCCAAAAAGAGTGAACACAAAACTGCTCTTATATATGGAGCATTTGATGAGTTGGATAGAATTGAAACCATTGAGCAAATGATGCTCTGGTTGATACACTGGTGAAAATCGAAAAAAGACTTTCAGAGAACATGTGATGAGCTGGATACAGTTGATTCGGAAGAAAAAATTATGAACTTGTTGATACGCTGGTAAAAACTTGAAAATTGCTCTTAAAGTTTATGAATTTTCAATGGACAGTTAATGAGCTGGTTAAAATACCTAAAAGACTTTCAAAAGACGGTTGATGAGCTGGATACAAATGATACGCTCCAACAAATGATGCAATAGTTGATACGCAGATAAAAAGTTCGAAAAAGAAACTCATAACGATAAAACTGTTTACTCGATAAATTCAAATACACTCTGTAACAAAAAAATCGACGCTCCAAGAACGCACTAAGACGCGCAAAATTTACGCTCGATCAGGCTGGAATGATGCCGACTGGGGACGGTCTTTAGTGACGAATCCCGCTTCCAACTGTGTCCTGGCAATCATCGAAGACGTGTTTGGAGACGCACAGGGCAGAGGGGGATCCTGCCTTCACTATTGCACGCCACACCGGCCCTCAACAAGGCATTATGGTCTGGGGTGCCATTTCCTTTGACAGCCGGACCCCTTTGGTCGTCATTAGAGCTACACTTACTGCACAGTGGTACGTCGACGACATCCTAAGACCTGTTTTGCTACCGTTCCTTTTGCAGCACCCTGGGCTGGATTTTCAACAGGACAATGCCAGACCACGTATGGCACGTGCTGCTATGAACTGTTTGCAAGCTTGTCAAACTCTTCCTTGGCCTGCCAGATCACGAGATCTCTCTCCCATCGAGCATGTCTGGGATATGATGGGAAGGCGATTGCATCTGGCACGGAATGTTGATGACCTCGTTCGACAATTGGATCGAATTTGGCAGGAGATACCGCAAGAGACCATCCGGGAGCTTTATCGGTCTATGCCACGCTGTATGGCAGCTTGTATCCAGGCTAGAGGTGGGTCAACACCTTATTAAACTTGTTACTGTAGCTCTGCTATAAATTATTCAATTGTTCTGAAATTTTAATCATTTACTATTCTTTACATTGTCTTCCTATCCACCAATTTTCGTTTCAATCGGACAACTCCTTCTTGGTGCGTCGATTTTTTTGTTACAGAGTGTATAAGACTTTTTTCAATTTTAGTTTCTCAGAAACCATCAACATTATTTTATCAGCAAAAACTATGTAGCTAAAAAGATTTTTAAAAAAATATATCAAAAAAAATTTTTAAAAAAGGTTTTGATCCTAACTAGAATAAATTACAATAAATAATCATTTGATATAGAATTTTGCGTTAAATCTTTTGAGGGAAAAGAATTTTAGAAAAGGACATAAAGACATTTTATTAGCTACAAGAGATATAGAAAAATACTCAAAACGTAAAAATAACGTATTGGGATCCAAAATTTTAATGGATCTCTTTGCGTAAACCACTGGAACTATTAAATTTTTTTTCCAATGCCCACCAGGACATTAACTTTTGTCTTTCGGGTATCAGAAGGGCAGATTTGTTGCCAACTCTCACGGTTACCATATTAGGTGAGCCAAGGTTGCTCCCACAAAGAAGGACAGATAGTACAGAAAAGAGAAGGAAAGAACATCCATACCTAATCCGGGACTCGAACCCAGGACCTTTCTTGCTTGAGGTCAGCACTCTGATCACCGTAAGGCTGGTCGGCCCATTAAATTAATAATCCCAAGTAAAACGGTAAGATATTATTTGATCGGAAACTTCATTCACTGGAAATAACATTCATTGGAAATAACAGTAGCCAATGAATGCTGATTGCCTTGTTAACGACATTAGTTTGTCATCCTCTCTCCATAGCACAAGGAAATACATTTTACACTGATTTGCCCTCCTCAGCCACTGTGGCTTTTCTTGTTCTGTTTTTCATTTTTTTTTCTCGACTACTACGGCTTTTCTAGTTTTGTTTCTCTCCTTTATTTTTCCATTGGCAATTTCACGTTTTATACTTCAACTTACTTTTGTTTCTTCTCATTCATGTCTGGCAAGTCTTGAAAATGGGCGCCTGTTTTTGAGCACTGGGAACATGTCGATTGTTTTTGAATAATACTGAAGTTTTTGAAACAACTAATGCTGGAACCTTGTCACCCAGATTATACCCAGGGCTAAACAGAATAGAAGGGCTAGTTCACTCCGCTCTTAGAGCTGAAGCTACGATTTCCCTCCTCATGACGTCACTGTGTCCACAGATCTCGGAGATCGCAAGCAAAGATACGATAACTTTGCATCTTTCTCTTTGTAAAAATAAGTTAGACTTTTTCTGGTTATTAGCCTTTAAACTTTACGTAATTAACACATTATTTCCGCTCATAAACATAGCTCAAAAAAAACTTTCTTGGTTATTATATTAAAAAAAATACCATTTTAAACTTATAAAAATGTTTTGCTAGTTGGTGAAAACGACACGATAAATACTTTATTTTAAAAAGTTCAGTTTTAACTTTAACTATTAAGAAAAATGAAGGCATATATCGACACTTTTTTTATCTACATATTCTTTTATAAAGATAAGTTAAGTTAAATTTAGAATCCCTGATTTTAAAATATGTCGTTAATAGCAATTTGTTCATACTTAATCATTAGGAAACATCAACCTTAAACGCTAATTACTGAAACAAAATAATAATTTAGGTTCATAATGACATCAGAAATTTTACAATTGTTTATAGACATTTAAATTTACGATGATATAATATATAGATATTTAAATTGAAGAGAATATAATTTTTAAAAAAAATCATAAATATTTAGAATAACTACATTAAAAAATATGTTATGAAATTAGGAGAATTTCAACTATATACTATATATTTTATTTATACTTTTTACTTACATTTTAATTTTCTTTGACTTTATCTATTTTTTAATTCTTTTCACCTGCCTTTCTTTATGAAGTAGCGAGGCGGTTTCTATTTAGATAATGAATTTTTATAAAAGTTCTTTACGACAGAATAAACGTATTGCGGTTTTATATTAACTGTGTCATTTCGGAATCCATTCTTTACATAGTTGTTCATTTACTTTAGGGAACACGCGAAAAATTATACTTTTTCCTTTTGTTTTTATATCAGAATTTTTGCAAGTTGCAATCGCGCAAACTGGCATTTCGATAATAGTTTTAAATTCTTGTAAATTCACTGCAAAAACTGAGGAAAGTCATTATAGAAAATAACAAATGTCTTAGAATATCTCGCAAAAAGAAATGATCCAATATTAGTTAGAGCTAGTAAGGCCAAACGCTCCGTTCTTGAAGTAAAAGTGCGAGCTTTGCGCCAAAGTGACGTCACTAGAGTGACGTCGGAGGATCGGCGCGGCGAGAGATACTTCAAATGAGTGAACCAGCCCTTCTATTCTCTTTAGCCCTGGATTATACCTGTTCTCCTGGTTAGGGTATTAAAAACCCAAATTTGTGGTAAAAAAAAAGGTATATTTAATGACAGAATACATTTTTGGTGCCTGACTTCATAATTTAAATCATTGTTCTAAATTATCGTAAATGTCTCAGACTTGGGAGTCGCAGTTGAAGAAAATATTGCAAGATTAGGAAGAAAAAAATTTGAAAAAAAAAAAAGAAACGAGTAGAAGTTTTTGATGTGAAAGAAAATATTTATAAAAATATTTGTAATTAAATGAACAACAATATTATTCGAAAAAATTATTATGAAAATTATATGAATTATAACTTATCACAAGCTTAATTTTCAACATGTGAACTTTTTTGACCCTTTGTTTTATTGGAGTATTAAAAAAGAACTCAGAAAAATTTTGAAGAGTTTGAAATATCGATATTAATAAAGGAATTATTAATAAATAATCTTTTCTATCATAAATTCTAAAACTAAGTTTGTTTAGATAAGTTGAAAAGTTAATAAAAAATATGTTCAAGTGAATTTTATGTATCATTTGCAATAGTATCCTAGTTCATGATTATTCACTAAAGAATCTTCTTCTAATGCTTATATATGTGGATGTGTGCAGGTAAGGCTTATATCTAGTTCTTTCTCATTATTACAGTATTTGGCACAATTACAAGTTTATATAAATAAATTTCTTTAAATTTATTTCTTCAACTATTATATTATAAGTGTGTAATTTTAATTGAGATAATTGATCTTAACCGTAATTGTTCATAAGAAATAAAAGTGTATAATTTATAGTTAACATTAACCTTCTAATAATATTAAAACATCCCAAGGATTTCGTAAAACATTTTTTGAATATAAATCGATGTAGGAATCGAACTTTCAGAAAAGTTCGGAGTCTAATTATTTACCTACCGATCACAGCTCTAATTAGCTCATATTTGATGTTATTTTTAAACAGAGAATTGCAGAACAAATTTGGATCGGGAAAATACATTTTCGTAACAGGAGGAAGTGAAGCTTGAATTTCACCTTCATTTAAACATCAGAAGACTCTATCTGTTTTAGTCCATTCGCCAATTAGTCCATTCGCCTAGTTGTCAAATATCTACTAGATATAACAGAAGTGGATTTAATTAGTCACCAAAAGATAATCTGAGTCCTTTATGCCATTCGCCTAACTCATTTCAAACACATAAATCTTTAATCAAGGGGAGAGAGGCGAATGAACAATTGGCGAATCTACCCTCAAATAGACCCCGGAAGTCATTTTATATAAGAAATGCAATTTAATCGAATTTTTTATCTTTCTCATATTTTTTCATTCTAATTGAGAATTACGACCAAACAGCATAAATATGTTCTTTATGTATAGTTTTACAATTATATTTTTACATTAACAGTCGCTAGCATGCGAGCAGGGAAAAAAATTTTAATTATTATTTTTTAAGACATGAAATTGTACAAAATGCTGTTCAATGTATTGAACGCTGAGCTTCACTGGCTTAAATAAATATCCAGCAAAGACCATAGATTTATAATATAGGTATTATTTTTTGAGTAATAAAATTATTCTCTCAGGAGATTAATTAAACGTTCTGTTAAACAAGTTTCGTTCAAAATTTTTATAATAGAAATAGGCTTATTCGCAAACTGATCCACTCCTTAAGTAGGCTTAGCAACCTACTTTTATGACGCTAGTAGCTTTCAGTTGTTGGAGATGATGATTTGTCACGATTTTCAAATTGTGGAGAGAGAGTTTGATTCAGCAGTTCCGGTCCAAGAATGAAAAGTCCAGAAGATGAAAGTAACGTTATTGCTTTAACACCATTAACGTGATAAGCTGTTCAATCGACAGATGATACAAGCAAAAAGAGAATATTGATGTATTATTTTTTTAGCAATAAATTGTACTCTCAGGAGATTAAATAAATATTCAGCTAAAACAAGTTTCATTCATAATTTTTAAAATAGAAATAGGCTTATTCACAAGCTGAGTCACTCCTTACGTAGGCTTAGCAACCAACTTTTATAACGCTACTAGCATTCAGTTGATGAAGATGATGATTTGGCTCGATTTTCGGACTGTCGAAAGATAGTTTGATTCAGCAGTTCCGGTTCAGAAATGAAAACTTCAGAAGATGAACCGATGAACATAACATTATTGCTTTAACACCATTAACGTGATAAGCTGTTCAATCGACAGATGATATGAGCAAAAGAAGAATCTTAAGGTGTTATTTTTTAGAAATAAAATTGTTCAATCAGGAGATTAAATAAATATTCAGCTAAAACAAGTTTCATTCATAATTTTTAAAATAGAAATAGGCTTATTCACTAGCTGAGTCACTCCTTAAGTAGGCTTAGCAACCAACTTTTATAACGCTACTAACATTCAGTTGATGAAGATGATGATTTGGCTCGATTTTCGGACTGTCGAAAGATAGTTTGATTCAGCAGTTCCGGTTCAGAAATGAAAAGTTTAGAAGATGAACCGATGAACGTAACATTATTGCTTTAACACCATTAACGTGATAAGCTGTTCAATCGACAGATGATACGAGCAAAAGAAGAATCTTAAGGTGTTATTTTTTAGAAATAAAATTGTTCAATCAGGAGATTGAACAAATGTTCAGCTGAAACAAGTTTCATTCAAAAATTTTATAATACAAATAGGCTTATTCACAAACTGATTCACTCTTTAAGTAAGCTCAGCAACCTGCTTATATGACGTTGCTTTCACTTGTTGGACATGATGATTTGTCTCGATTTTCGAATTGTGGAGAGACAGTTTGATTCAGCAGTTCCGGTTAAAAAATGAAAACTTCAGAAGATGAACGTAACATTATTGCTTTAGCACCATTAACATGATAAGCTGTTCAATCGACAGATGATACAAGCAAAAAAAAATCTTAAGGTATTTGATTTTTGTTTCCTTTTTTTTTTTTTTTTTTTTTTTTTTTTTTTTTTTTTTAGTAATAAAATTGTTTCCATAGGGAATTAAATAAATATTCAGCTGAAACAAGTTTCATTCAGAATTTATATAATAGAAGTAGGCTTATTCACAAACTGATTCACTCTTTAAGTAGGCTTAGCAACCTACTTTTATGACGCTACTAGCTTTCAGTTGTTGAAGATGATGATTTGCCTCGATTTGCGAATGTGAAGAGATAGTTTGATTCAGCAGTTCTGGTTCAAAAATTTAAGGTTCAAAAGATGAACGTATGCACCAACAATAGATGATGATTGCTCCAACACCATTAAAGGGATAAGCTGTTTAGTCGACCGAAGATACTATCAGAAAAAGAAATCTTAAAGTATTATTTTTTACGTAATAAAATTTTCCCAAATTTCGTTCACTGTATTGGACGCTGAGTCTTAGGGGATTAAATAAATATTCAGCTAAAACAAGTTTCAGTCAGAATTTCTATAATAAAAATAGGCTTGTTCGCAAACTGATTCATCTCTTTTAGTAGGGTTAGCAACCTACTATTATGATGCCAGTTGCTTTCAGTTCTTGGAGATGATGATTCGTCTCGATTTGTGGATAAAGGAGAAAAGGCTTGATTCCTCAGTTCCGGTTCTTAAATGAAAGATTCAGTAAATGAATGTTTTTGCGTCAACACCATTAACATGATAAGATGTTCAATCAACAGATGTAAAAAGAAATAAAAGATATCACTCTTAAAAACAAGAGATTTATAATATTACTGTAAGCGCATTTGAAACGCAAAAAGTGCTTTACTTACGAAAAAAAAAGTAATAAATATTTTCCAGAAGAAAAAAAAATTTATCGTTAATCTATTTTCAGCGATTTCAAAAATCATTGCACACTAATACACTGCAATTTATTAGAGCAAAAAATCAAAAGAATCTGATTTTTCATTTTTACTTACAAATCTATAAAAGAAGAAAAAAATAACATCTAAAAACGTATCTTAAGGCTTTAAATCTTAAAAAAAAAAAAAATCCTGGAAAACTTTTTCTGGAGTGATGACAATAATCTCTTCATCTCAAACATTCTTAGAAGGGAAAAAAAATAGACCAAAAAAAAAAGTTCCGTTCTGATATTCATAACCGGGCTTCCTGTCTTTTCTTTTATGATGGTGAAGATTTTTTCTTCCACCATGTCCGAAAACTGTTCTTGCTTATCTACAGAACATGCCTCCAGGGCGCGCTACTTCACAAGGCAATCTTACCTTTCTTTTACGAACGCGATAGTTCCAAAAAGTTGTGTGTTCCCGCGACCTGCATATTAGGTGCTTCGGGCGCTGCTGATCTCAGGGTTTTTACCTTTGAAAAATAGTATAAAGAAAAGATTCGTCTACAAACACCTTTTTTTTTTTATCATTTAAAGAGTAAAAGTTTAGAAGAAGAAAGCTACTTTTTTTTAAGCATTGTTTGTTATTATTCTTTAGAGTAAGTTTATGCTTGAAAATGAAAGAACAGTTCTAAAGGTTTTGATAAACTTGTGTAAGCAGAAATATCTACAGTAGATATGAAAACTATTTTTCTAAAAAAAATTGTTAAGCATTTTCAGATAAACAGAGAATGCACATTCAAAATACATGAAAAATTATGTTTTTTTCTTTTTTTTTTTTTTCAAAGTAGCCCATGATATAGTAGAGAATTGACTTGTGATAATAATATGAGCTATGAATGACATTTAATATTATTTAATTTACAATATTTTGTCCTTTTTTTTACGAATGCGATAGCTCCAAGACACGATAGTTTTTATGATAGTTTTGTTTGTTATTATTCTTTAGATTAAGCTTATGCTTGAAAATGAAAGAACAGATCTAAAGGCTCTGATAAGCTGGTGTAATCTAGACATGAAAGCAGTTTTTAGAAGAAAAAATTTTAAGCATTTTCAGATAAACAGAGAATGCAGTTTAATTATATATGAAGAATTATGGTTTACCAAATTCGCTCATGATATAATAAAGAATTGACTTGTGATAATAATATGAGCTATGAATGACATTTAATATTATTTAATTTACAATATTTTGTCCTTTTTTTTACGAACGCGATAGCTCCAAGACACGATAGTTTTTATGATAGTTTTGTTTGTTATTATTGTTTAGATTAAGCTTATGCTTGAAAATGAAAGAACAGATCTAAAGGCTCTGATAAGCTGGTGTAATCTAGACATGAAAGCAGTTTTTAGAAGAAGAAAAAATTTTAAGCATTTTCAGATAAACAGAGAATGCAGTTTGATTATATATGAAGAATTATGGTTTACCAAATTCGCTCATGATATAATAAAGAATTGACTTGTGATAATAATATGAGCTATGAATGACATTTAATATTATTTAATTTACAATATTTTGTCCTTTTTTTTACGAACGCGATAGCTCCAAGAGACGATAGTCTTTACGAGCACGATAGTTTTGTTTGTTATTATTCTTTAGAGAAAGTTTATGTTTGAAAATGAGAGAACAGTTCTAAAGATTTTGGTAAACTTGTACAAGCAGAAATATCTACGGTTGATATGAAAACTATTTCCTAAATGAAATTGTTCCATATTTCCAGATAAACAGAGAATGCAGATTCAAAATATATGAAGAATTATGGTTTTTTTTTCAAAGCCCATAACATTCTAGAGAATTGACTTGTGATAATAATATGAGCTGTGAATGACATTTAATATTATTTAATTTACAATATTTTGCCCTTTTTTTACGAACGCGATAGCTCCAGGACCCTTTTACGATAGTTTTGTTTGCTATCATTTCTTTAGATTAAGTTTATGCTTGAAAATTAAAAATCAGTTCTAAAGATTTTGATAAACTTGTGCAAACAGAAATATCTACGAGTTTCAGATATTTATGATATGAAAACTATTTCCTAAATGAAATTATTCCATATTTCCAGATAAACAAAGAATTTAGATTCAAAAGATATTAAGAATTATAGTTTTCCTAAGTGGCTTGTGATATACTAGAGAATTGACTGGTGATAACAAATCGAGCTGTAAATGACATTTAATATTATTTAATTTATATTATCTTGCCTTTTTTTTTTTAAGAATACGATAGTTCCTAGAGTTGTATTTTTCCACGACTTTATATTAGGTAATAAAAAAAGAATATCAAAATAAGCCGACTCTTTGGTAAGCTTAAGGGGGAATTAAAATACTAACCACTTTATTTGTCGGATGAAAATTAAATAAGTTCGTCTTGAAAATCCAATTATTTTACGGAATCCAGCAACCCAAAATTAATTAATTAAATACACACAATTACTGACCAGATGCAAAAAAAAACTGAAATTCGTTAGTGTTACTTTTAAAAAATATCCTGTCTTTATATTTTATTGTTAAAAAATAAGTAAAATTTAGAAATACAAAATGTTAAAAGTTATTCAAAATTTGAAACTATGAAAGTGTCCAAGGGAAATAAAGTACTCCCGCAATTGATTTTACTAAAATATTTGTTGAATGCAAATAAATTGATTTATAAAACAATTTCTTCTTGCCAATTCGAAAATCTTCGCTTGAGCTGAATTAGAAAATAAAAAAGAACAACCACTTCGACAGAACACTTAATACGTTCTACTATTGATAATTAAAAAGAAATGAAATCTTAAGATTAATTAATGTCACAAATATAACAATTGCGGTCTTATAATGCATTATTAAAATCACTCAAGTGTCTTAAAAAATGTATCTTGGCGGTCAATTTTCCTAGCCCTTATTCAGATGCTTTTCCTCATCGCAGAGAAGAAAATCCATACTAGGAAAACCTCGTGTGGTAAGGAAAAGCCAAAAACCAAACGAACATAACGTAAAGCGTAATGGCTTAAGCTAAAAAAACACCAATCAATGATTTATTATTTATTCAAGTAATAAATTATAATTCATTGGAAACTTATCTGCATCAGTTGTAGCTGTAAGCAAGTATCCACTTTATTTCCAAAATTTCTATTAAAAAGGACATTTTCTTCTGAATAAATTGGCTGCAATCATGAGGCTCGCAAAGGCCTAATTTTTGACAGGGAAGTAGTCATAATAGTTTTCTAAATTTAATGCATAAGAAGAAAATTCTTATGGCTGCTAAATATTTGCAAAAAGATTAATGAGTTTTAGCTTTTTCTCGCTTTTAACTTTGATGAATTTAAATCTATGAGGACTCAGAAAGAATTTCTTTATTTGTCTGAAATATTCAGGGGGATTTTTAAAGATTTCTAATTATTAAGGAGCACACATACTCACCGCACCTCCTGCCAAAAACGTCCATGATTGTTATCGATTCACTCCTCAAGTTAAATAATTTGTAAGTTTAAACGAGCATCCAATTCATCTCTGATTTATTAGTATTCTTGGAATTAATTAATTATGATATATGGACTACTTGACGTTGAACTGTAAATTATAAACAAATATGTACTCTACTTCAGAAAAAACTAAATAATTTTAAATCATCATTTTATAACTCAAGATAAATATTTTTTAAAAGTAAACAGAATTTCATTTTGTAACAGCTTTCATTAAAGTAGCTTTATTAGAAAAAAATCATAGAAAACGCACATGTTTCTTTTATAAACATGCATTTGTTTACGGTGAAATTTACAATATGAAAATATTAAAGAAGTTGTGATGTTAGAAAATTTATGGTTTTCGTAAAAATGTACATTTAAAAATAAAATGCTACAGAGGTAAAAAAAAAAAAAAATTTCTTTTTTAAAAGAAACTGTCGATGATTGTCAAAAGAAAAAATCCTACGTAGTTATTCAATTGTTTAAAAAAATATTTTATGAAATTAGATTCTTCTGAATCAAATTTCATAGAATACAATCAAAAATTGAATTCAGAATTCACGCTTCACAAACGATTTATATGAAATGAATCTGAAGAGCTGAATAAGTTTACTTAGCAATGGAAAAATTCTATTGGATTTATATTGATCTCTTTCTTGAAGTAGGTTAATTCAAGCTTGTAAGCGCATAATAGAGTCTTTAGAGCCCTTTTGGGGTATCTACTCAGCCTATTCCCGATATATTGGAAAGAAAATGCAGCAAGCCGCAATCAGAAAGACTTTTCAAAATCGTCTGCCGCTTAGCGGAAAAAGAAAAAAAAAATTTTAAGTCGGCCATCTTGAATCGCAAAATACAATGAATGGTTTTAGTTAACGATTGATTCTATTCAGCCAATCGAGTCTTTTTTAAGCCCTCCGGTACGTTTTTGTGTCCCATTTTTTCCAGCCTTAAACTGACTACTTCATGTCGGAAGAAAATTTCTTTATTCTATTTTTTCTTTTTGTTTTATTTGTCGACTCTGAATTCTACTACGATCTTTTTGTTGTAATTGGTTCTCGAAGTTTTCTGTTATTTTCTTTGTAACTTTTTTTTTCTCTTTTTTCCCCCTTTAATTCTAACTGAAACGTATTAGCATTGCATCTTGCTTTTTTATATCAATCTCAGATTCCATGTTCAGCCTCGGTTCCGAAAGGAATATATTATTTGAAATTGAATTCTGATGGCAACGGTATAAAATTGAGCGCGCGAGCTCGCTTTTTCATTTCCCTTTTTTTCCATCAAAAGAACAAGTTTTTCCTGATTTGTCCTTCTGATTTATGGTTTGCTGGATTTTTTAGAAAACGCTGTTTTGGGGTGTTGTGGCTTTCATTTTCTAAAATTCTCTCGAGTCTGGAGGCGGATTTCGAAAGAATCTTACACACACTTTTTAATCAAACTAAAATTGGAAAATTCAATTCCATTTCACACCTGACACAAATAACGACATATCACTTTTACTTTGAAATTTGATCAAAACATAGAGCAATAAATTTATAAAAGCACATAAATGATTTAGAATTAAATGAAATTATAATGAATATTTTAAAAATATATGCGCACAGGGTGTTCCATAATCACCACTCTTAATTTATAGTTTTACAAAATTGAAGAAGTGAAAAAAAATGTGTATATTAAAAGACGTAAATTTTAATTTCTGAAAAGAAAAAGAAAAAAATTATCATTATAAAAAATATATTTATTTTATAAATATAATTTCATCAGGGTTTCTTATAAGTGTGTAGATAATACAATGAGATACCGGCAAGTGACGTAGTGTAGATATCTCGATCCTGATTGGTTCTTGAAATGTGGTATTTGTTTACGTTAGCAACTATTCTTTTCGTTCTATTTCGAGTAAGCCAGCTCTGTCAAGTATAAAATCACATAAGTGACACGTACTATATTCTTTCACAAAGATTCCTTCAAAAAAATTTCAATTCTTCCATTTTATATTTCTAACTTAACACAAAGACCGGTACGAAGCTATGTAGAACATAAACAAACTAAGTATGCAAAGTTGCCAGGTACACAAAACAAAAATCTCTCTCTCTCTCTCTCTCTCGGATTTGAATGTACAGTTTCATGTCACAAAAACCAGAATCAGCTATACTGCGCCAAATGAAACGACATAACGTTCTCAAAATAATCTAATCAAAGTATGTCTGTCACAAAAAAAAAATTAATAATAATAATAAAATGAAGCAGGAGGAAGAAAAGAATGCCGTGTTGTCTCTGAATTGTAATAGCTGAAATCTTCTTGTTGAAAATAAGTATATATCTAATATATATAATTACGTGATCTCTTACGTGGCTCCCAAATTTTGGCTGTATTTCTTTTCCGCCGGTGGCAAAGTTTGCTTTTTGTTTACGTTACTATTTCTCTTACACGGCGAATCGACCAATGATTGCCGCTAAAGATGTCACATGCCAAATCTAGTTGAGATGGCTCAACATATAGCGCTTTTAAAAACGGAAACGGAAATAACCAGAGAGCATCAGCTGCGGCAATCTCATATTATTAAGCTAGGCAGAAGTAAGTAGTCTTTGTCGATAGATCTCTATTTTAGTATTTTGTCGAAAGCGCTTTTTATCACGAATTTATTTGACGATTTTTGATTTATATCACGAATTACACTATAGCACATTTCTAATAGGTTTAACGAATTACATGTCATTTATTTGAATTCAAATTTATTTTAATGACTTAGTATTTACTAAAAAGATTAAATTTTTTTTTAAAAAAAAGTTTTTATATGGATTTGAATAATTGTTTTGAATTCTTAGAATTTTGTGCATTTGCAATGTACCTAAGTTAGTAACGAGTGAAGCGAGCTTGGTTTGCGAAGCAAACCATTTAAGATTGCGTCGCAATTTTCGGGGGTTAGCGAGCAGGGGGTGCAGCCCACTAGTTTTAAAAAATTGTCTTATGAACTCGGTCCTGAAATTTGGAATTTTATGTTTTATTACTTTAACCAAAATGAGGGATGTTACACTTGTTGTTACTCCTCCCTCTCACTTGTCTCCAACTGTTACAAATTCAGAAACACCATTCAACCCCGGCATCATTTATGAACGGCTTCTAATGTATCTAGCTAATTTCCAGTACTAAGGTAGAATTAATGGATGGCCCCTAATATAACTAGCTAATTTCCACGGACGGACCCTAGAAGGAAAGGACCTTTATGTATCTAACTAATTTTAATAACTGAGGTAGAATTTATGGACGGTCCCTAATGCATCCAGCTTATTTTCACAACTGAGGTAGAATTTATGAACGGTCCCTAATGTGTCTAGCTAATTTATACAACTGAGGTAGAATTTATGGATGGTCCCTAATGCATCTAGCTAATTTCCCAATTGAGGTAGAATTTATGGACGATCCCTAATGTATCTAGCTAATTTGTACAACTGATGTAGAATTTATGGATGGTCCCTAATGCATCTAGCTAATTTTCCAATTGAGGTAGAATTTATGGACGATCCCTAATGTATCCAGGTAATTTCCACAACTAAGGTAGAATTTATGGACAAACCCTAATATATCTAGCTTATTTTCATAACTGAAGTAGAATTTATGAACGGTCCCTAACAAATCTAGCTAATTTCCACAACTGAGGTAGAATTTATGGATGGTCCCTAATGAAACTTCCTAAAGATCATCCATAAATTGCAACTGAGGTACAGTTTATGGATGATCCCTAATATATCTTGCTAATTTAGACAACTAAGGTAAAGTTTATGGATTGCCTTGAATGTATCTATAGTCTGTTGCAAGTTAAGAAAAAACCATTATCTCTCTGTTTGATACCATAATACAAAGCATAATTATTATTTTTTTAAATAATTGACAGCAAAAATTAAACTTACCAAACAGTATTCCAGATCATTTAAATCAGTTAATTTTGAATATTTAGCAGTATTAATTATTGCTATCATCACTATCCCCAGACCACACATTTTCGATAAGTCCATCCATTTGAAAAAAAATTGTTCTTGTATTTTTATGACATAATCGATGGCATTTTTCCAATTCTCGGTCGCAATGCCATCTAAATCTTCTTGAGCTAATAGTTTTACGTTTGAAAATAATGAGGGTTTTCTTTTTCTTCACATTGTATCCTTTAACCTGCTTCTTATCATTTTTATAGGGTTGAGTTCGCTGTGGTATGGTAGCAGGCGTAGGTTGCTTATTTACAATGGTTATTTATTTATTTGCGATTTCAACAACTTTATATTTCTTATAATTATCTTTTTAACTTATTCTTTAAGTTCGATTTAAAGCATGTCGTCAGTCCAATCAATATTTTTGTTACTAAGTTATTCTTAAATAGTTTGCTTGTTCCAGGACTGAGAAGAAATTTTCTCCAGTTTAACACTAGCCCAAGGAAGTCATTTTGACTGCTTTTTAATTTCAATTCGAAAAACAATGATGTATGTAATGACACAATATCTTAGAATTTTGTGACTTTTCCTACAACATATAATCTTTTTTATTGTTAATATATACTAATAACTTGTTATATAACTGTAAATAATATAAAAAAATTTTAAAAATTGATTTTAAACAAATGTCTTTACACATTAGTTATTTTTTCACAATCCAGTCATTTTGACTGTTTTTTGGCACTGTTTTTTGTTTATAGGTATATACTAAATTTCAGTCTCTCTATTGTTAACTGAATGGTATGAATTGTAGTCAACAACTATGATCTGGCTTAAGTTTTGACTCCAGTTTTCTATCCGACAAAAACTTCTCCATCACCTGGGTCAAATCCTTGGCTTGAGCTAATGTGGCTTATAATTAGGCCCTTTATTTTTTTCATACGATACTGCGAGAAAGCCCGAAAAAAGATGGAACTTCGTGTGCACTTTTGATTGTTGAATCTTGCCACTCGTGCTATGCCCTGTGATAATCCACGTTTCGTCTAAATAGATATTTTTCTCAACTCCCTAATACGGCACAAATAATTTCGTCCCATAGAATAATGTCAGTCCGTTCTATTAAAGCCGTTTGAATTTTTCTCTTCTTGAACTGAAATCCCAAATCTTTCATAATGCGTGATAACGTCGATTTATGAATGTTTTTTTTCTTCTTACAAAAATGTTCTTTTCGTTATCCATTTCAGCTATAGTTTTTCCAGTGTAGGAATTACATTTCTACAAAAGAAATAAGAATGTAAAAAAATCATACTTGGCAAGGCAATTACATTCCAACAGCATGTTCTGTACCCTGCGTATGTAGCAACCTTTCTTATTTTCTACATTCATAGCAAAAAACAAAGAACTGGAAACCCCAGTTGAATTACTCTAGGAACAGTTTCATTAACGCTCATTTGTTTATTTTCTTCTCATAAACAAGAATAAGCATTTAAGACATTTTTCCGAGCTGAACTTCGGAGTGATTTCCCGGAACGAGAAGCAGAGAACTAATTTTTAGGTAGAGTAGACATTTTGAGAACAGTAATCAAATAATGCGATTTATAACAAATTCAAATCAAAAATTTTAAGCGATAAAGTAGAAATAACAGTAATTAACAATAATAACCAATCAACAAGTAAAACGAATTAATAAAAAAGATATTTAAAAATCGTTACACATCTACGTTTTCCTTTTTGTTTTTAAAGAAATTGATAAAAGAATAATTAATATTGCTCCTCGCAGACGATTTTCTTCTACAGCAAAACAAAAGAAATTTTATTTATTTTTTTAGTGGTCCAATCAAATTCAATGCTCTCGCAAGGAAGACTAGGAAACTAAAACCTTTTTTTTTTTTAAATAATCTTATGATATATACCGTAAACGATAACACGAAATATATTTCTGTCAGACGTGTTTAATTTTTAAAAGCTTTTATGTTGTTTTAAAAGCACATTTGCATAATTTGATAACGAACTAAAACGGAACTACATGCAGTCGCGGATGGTTACTTAAATTTTATACTACAATAATCTTTTCTTAACTTGCTTGCAATGGAGCTTAGTTAATTTTTACAACTGATGGAGAATTTATGGACGGCATCTACTGTATCCAATTTCCACAACTGAAATTGAATAATCCGTTAACCTTCCCTAAAAAAAAAAGAAAAAAAAGGGGGGTTAATTTAAAATAATGACAAATTAGTTTTAAGAACTATATTTTATTGCAGCATATGCCAGGTGATAAAAACTGGTTGAATATTCGATTTTTAGACAATCGAAAAGTATACTACATACAACACTGTTTTAATTACTGTCGCATTAAAAAAAAATTTTCCGTCAGTGTGTCTGTCTATGCGTACGAAAAAAATAGAGCCAATACGAAAATTTAGCAACTATCAGGGAAGAAAACGTCTAATGCTAAATTGTTTTTGTAAAGAACTAGGAGACTCCGCCCCTGCTCGCTCCCGCTCACCAATCCCCGATTGCTTCTCATTTATTATTTTTCCCAAAGTCGTTATTTTCCAAAGGGGAAAAAAAAGTAGGTTACTTTATAAATAAATATGAAATTAGTAAAATTTTATGAAAGCTCATTTTGTTTTATAATGTCAATCGTAACAAAATGAATAATAAATAGTAACTAAACTAATTATCCAGTGTTTTTATAAAAAAAAAAAAACTCTATCCCATTTTCTATACATTATTTGCATACCTTTGTAATTTCAAGTTTCTAAGTTTTAGAGTTTTTGCGCAGCTAAACATAATGTAACGTAAAATTTAACAACCAAAATAGTGAAGGTGGCGTCGTGAAAGATTTTTTTAAAAACGCTACAAGCTTTACTTCTCATTGTATGTACCTTGAATAACGCAGGCAAAAATTCTCACTTTTATTTGTTAGATTTTTAATATTGTTACGAATTTATAAATATGAGTGTTTGGCCGATAGCTTGCGGGTGTATAAAAAATCAAACGTGGACTGTAAACTATTTATTTTGCGGGTGCGCTGGTAGCGCTGCGGAGCGTGTATGCGCTTTTGTTGTTTCACATCAACTGGCTCTTGGCTGATAACAATGACGCCAAGAAGCCAACGGGCGTAGCAACATACCGGCTTCAACATACCGGGCCACCTTGAAACATAGTTTCAAAATTTGCACATAAATTGACAAAAAACAGAATTAAACTATACATCTAATAAAAAGATAATTATAAAAACTAATGCAACATACATAAAATTTAAATATATATAATTATAAACAGATGTATAGATTCCTTGGTATAAACCGGATAACTAACACNTGTTTATTTGTGGCTTGAAGTTAGGCTCGCAGAAAATGCCGTTCATGGGTTAAATTTAGTAGGAATAACACAACCTGTGACGTAGGCTATAGTATACCCAATTATATTTCTGTCAGACGTGTTTAATTTTTAAAAGCTTTTATATTGTTTTATATGCACGTTTGTATAATTTGATAACGAACTAAAACGGAACTACATGCGTCGCGGATGATTACTTAAATCCTATACCGCAATAATCTTTTCTTAACTTGTTTGCGATGGAGCTTAGTTAATTTCTACAACTGAGGAAGAATTTATGGATGGCATCTACTGCATCTAATTTCCACAACTGAAATTGAGTAATCGGTTAACCTTCCCTAAAAAAAATTTTAAAAAAGGGGGCTTAATATATAATAATGACAAATTATTTTTAAGAGCTATATTTTATTGCAGCATATGCCAGGTGATAAAAACTGGTTGAATATTCGATTTTTATTTTTAGACAATCGAAAAGTGAACTGTACAACACTGTTTTAATTGCTGTCGCATAAGAAAAAAATTTCTCATCTGTATGCGTCTATGCGTACGGAAGAAATAGAGCGAATACGAAAGTTTAGCACCCAGCAGGGAAAAAAACATCTAATGCTAAATTGTTCTTTTTTAAAGAACTAGGAGACTCCGCCCCTGCTTGCTCCCGCTCACCAATCCCAGTGATTGCTCCTCATTTATTATATTTCCTAAAGCCGTTATATTCCAAAGGGGAAAAAAACGTAGGGTATTTTTTAAATAAATATGTAATTGTTAAAAAAAAACTTTAAAAAAATTCGATAATTCGTTTAGTTACGATCTGTTATTCATTTTGTTACGATTGACAAACTGAGCTTTCATAAAATTTTAACTCTATTCCATTTTCTGTACATTATTTGCATACCTTTGTAAATTCAAGTTTCTAAGTTTTAGAGTTTTTGCGCTGCTAAACATAATGTAACAACCAAAATAGTGAAGGTGGCGTAGTGCAAGATTTTTTTCAAAACGCTACAAGCTTTACTTCTCACTGTATGAACCTTGAATAATGTAGGCAAAAATTCTCACTTTTATTTGTTAGATTTTTAATATTGTTACGAATTTATAAATATGCGTTTATTCTTTTGTTCAGGGGCTAAATATATCATACGGACCCTAAATAAAGAAATTAGAAAAATTGCTAGAGTATCGCGTAACTCCAACGTAATTTAGAGAAAAAATAAAGCCTAACGTATTTCTTGCGGAAGACTTGGTTTGGCGACATTTTCGCTCACTTAAATTTTGTCGCCAAAATGGTAGTTCTGGAAAATTAGTGTTTCAAAGCGATAGGACTAATATTTACAGAGTTTACGAGAATTGTCTAGAATCATACCGAAAGTTCCGACGCCAAGCCAATAAAAATAGGAGTATGAGAGCGTCCGCCTTCCAATGAGGTGGACAGGGTTCGAATCCCAGCGATGGCATCTAGATAGGAATTCCGCACCCGGGATTGCACAGAACACAGTGCTGACGTGAAGTATCATCCTCAGAGGTAGACGGATCATGGATTAGAGTCCCCTTGCAGTCAGGCTAATCGTGGGAGGTTCTCATGGTCTTCCTCTCTATGTAATGCAAATGCGGGTCAGTTCTATCAAAGAGTCCTCCACAAAGGCAAATTTGCCCCAATACTTGATCCACGAGTTCTCTTGTCTTCTGGATTGGGTTCAAAATTACAAGCTACATAGTTGAACATTAGTAGTGGTAAACCCGAAAATTGGATTGGCTGTTCAATGACTGTTATAAAATAAAATAGGAGTGTTCGACGCCGAGTAATAGTATGATTGTGACTGTAGCAGTGTTTTGACTAGAGTCAAATCTTTGACCTGTCTGTGATTCTAAATCCTTTGTTTTGCTGTATTAAGATATTATTCGAGCTGTATTTGAGTGCTCAAAATAGCTGTATTTTCTAGAAGTTTTTGCTAATAAATTTTCGGAATCTCAAGGAGTGTTCTATTCATCTCCAATCGAAACGAACCACTGTATTTGGTACAATATTTTTATAGTACTTACGTTAACTAATTTAAGGGCAATAGTATGGTTACTTATTCTTGTAGGTTCTGATTGTGTTTTTTTAAGAAACTTTTCTAGTGAACTTATAAACTTATATTAGCTCACCTTTTAATTAAAAGACTTGTGAAAATATAGTGATAAGACACACTTCAAATTGTTCAGGAAAGTTTTTTTAAGAGATTTTTTTTTTTTTTTTTGATGATGAAAAACATCACAAATTTACTGAAGGCTTAAAATAAGATGTTTATCTAGTAAAGAAACTACTTGGAAAAATATTAAGAAACAGTTTGATGTAAAAATATGAGTTATGGAAAAAAATGTTACTTATCAGAATACTGCCACAAGCACTTGAATTGAAGAATTTTGCTCATTTTCATTTTGGCAAATCGAATTTCACAGTAAAAGGTTTAGAGCAGAGGTTGCCAAAGTGGTCTATATAGACCCCCAGGGGTCCATTTAACAAAAGCGGGGGTCGATCTGAGGGATAGGGAGGGTCGATTGTGGGTCAAGAAAAAAAAAACAGTTCTCAATACGCAAATCACGCATACCTAATTAAGTATGTAAAATTTGTGAATTTTTTTTCATAATTGACTCAATATCAGTTTCTTTATAAAACATAAATTAATAAACGTATATTTATTGGGGTGAAACAAGTATTTACGTACCANCAGTGTTTGGCCGATAGCTTGCGGGTGTATAAAAAATCAAACGTGGACTGTAAACTATTTATTTTGCGGGTGCGCTGGTAGCGCTGCGGAGCGTGTATGCGCTTTTGTTGTTTCACATCAACTGGCTCTTGGCTGATAACAATGACGCCAAGAAGCCAACGGGCGTAGCAACATACCGGCTTCAACAATGAGTTTATTCTTTTGTTCAGGGGCTAAATATCTGATACGGACCCTAAACAAATTAGAAAAATTGCTGGAGTATTGCGTAATTCTAACATAATTTAGAAGAAAAAAAATAACGTCTAACGTATTTCTTACGGAAGACTCGGTTCGGCGACATTTTTGCTTACTTTTCGATAATTTTGGCGACTAATGGGCAGTTCTGGATAATTAGCGCTCCAAAGCGAAAGGACTAATATTTACGGAGTTATACGAGAATTGTCTAGAATCATGTCGAAAGTTCCGACACCAAGCCAATATAAATAGGAGTGTGCCACACAGAGCAATATAGTTTGTCTACGGTAAGAACTCCCACCGCCACAAAGTCTCAGGGCGTCTGATGCTATGGAAACTAGAATAGCACATTTCAGGGAGGGCTAACACAATAGACAAAAGGAAAAGATTCCCTTCCTCTCGCCTACCGTAGCTAAAACATGTCCTAAACAATGACCCAACACCCCTTCCTGAAATAGTTTTGCCTCGTTACCATAGTCACCGCCATGGGTCCAGACGAATGGGTAGGGGAGTTCTTACTTTAGACAAACTATAGTCTGATTGTGACTGTAGCAGTGTTTTGGCTAGAGTCAAATCTTTGTCCCATCCGAGATACTAAATCTTTTGTTTTGCTGTATTAAGCTATTATTCTAACTGGATTTTCTAGAAGTTTTTCCAAATAAATTTTTAGTCTTTAGGAGTGTTTTATTCATCTCCAATGGAAAAAAACTAAGTACTTACATTTATTAATTTAAGGGGGATATTATGGTTACTTATTCTTGAAGGTTCTGATTTTGTTTTTTAAGAAACTTTTCTAGTGAACTTATAAACTTATATTAGTTCACCTTTTAATTGAAAGATTTGTGACAATATGGTGATAAGCCACATTTCAAATTGTTGAGGAAAGTTTTTTTTAAGAACTTTTTTTGATGAAAAACACCACAAATTTAATGAAGGCTTAAAATAAGATGTTCATCTAATAAAGAAACTAGTAAAATGCCTACTTGAAAAAATATTAAGAAACAATTTAAAAATATGACTTACATGGAAAAAAATGTTGCTTATCAGAATTGAAGAATTTTGCTCATTTTTATTTTGGGAAATCGAATTTCATAGTAAAAGGTTTAGAGTAAAATACAATTACTATATTATAAAATAAAAACGTTTAAGATCCAATAATTCATACATTGAAATAAAAAAATTTAGTTTTCTCCTCATACTTTTTAATGAAAATGTGTGTTACCTATCATTTTAAGTTAAATTTGAATTAATAACATAATTCAACAGTTAAATTAAGAACATATGCAGTTAAAAAATATTAATTTCTCTTTTTACTGGAAATGTTTACCTGTTACTTATCAAAACCAATACTTCTTGATTAAAAATCGATATTTTAATTTGCAGTAATATTACTAGTCAATTTTTAAAAACTATTTCCAATTATGTTTCTAGAGATGGGGTAGAATGTAACAAAATAGCCAGAAATGAAAAACATAGTTTACATTTTTATTTCAAAAGAGTAAAGATACAATTAAAGAATATCAAATGGTTCGTGTTAAAATCGCAATTGATGTAAATTATCGATTTAAAAAAACGTTTTAGCTTCTTCTTTTTTATATTTAGTCCTTGATCTTTATTTTAAAGTTGATATTTTGACAAAAAAATAATAATAATAATAACTATATTTTAAAAGCTTAAATTAATTAAAAAAACAAATGTAAAAAATGTGTACTATAACAAGAAGAGCAAATAAGTTTTTTTTTTAAAAATATTCATTATTTTCTGAGAAAAGGTACAATTAAGTTGTCCATTTTAACATTATTTAGGATAAGACATCCAAATCCTTTAAATTGAACAAATATAATTAAGATATTCATACTTTCATATGCTTGTTGCTGTGGAATGGCCAATGAGCATTCCCTACCTTCCAGTTTAAAAAGAGTTAGTATAAAGTAGCAAAGAATATTTTTTTTTAAAAATCCAATCTATAATAATGAAATTTCAAATTTAGAAACCCTACTTCGAAGTGTCTAGAGTTTTTACATCTTTGGACAATTTCAAATTTAACAACAAAAATCTATAATCAAAATATGCTGAAAAGAAATGTAGTGTAAGATTTAGTTACAAGATTTGAGTCATTATAGAGAGAAAAACAATATTAAAATTAAATTTACTGCAATAATTTAAATTTAATAATAATTTAAACTATAATAGTTTAATTTCATTAGCACAATCATTTAATTTCAGTGTGCAAAACTGGTCAACTGTAAACCGTATGCTTATATTTTAATAAGAACAGATCGTAGCTGTTTTAATTAAACTCAGAAATAAATTGCTTATAAATTGGCATAAAACTAAATTTTTGCAGCTAGTAAAAGCCAAAAAAAGTTTTCTGTAGCCCTCTTCTGAAAAGGTTGAGCATTTCTACTGAATAGTGTTTTGTTTAAGAATTCCTCAACACTTGTAAAAATATCCAATTTTAACCACTTAATACTCTCAAATAAAAGAGAAAAAAGAAAATATAAATTAATAAATTTATTTACAAAATTGTAAGAAATCAATTTTTTTATGATTTAAGATCTCCTTATTAAATAATTACAAGTTTATATAGAGAACAGAAAGTTTCACAAATGAAAACAAAACAAATAACAAGGAAAAAAAACAGTTTAATATAGCAAACAAGTGAATATCTTTGTACATATAACAAGCTTGAAGTATTTACACTGACTCTAAATAAAGTATAAAATAGAAATCTGACAGTTTAGCATTTATTATTAATCTGTTGAAGAAGACTAAACAATAAGATTTGCCTTTATAATATATTAAGAGCTTCATTTTGAAAGAAACATTTTTGTATAAATGGTAAAAATGGAAAATTTAATACTAAACCTAAGCTAAATGCAAATTAAAATTTATTAATCATCTTCTTCCATCATTTGTTGAATAAGACGCTTTCTTTCTTCAGCTTGTCTCAATTTCATTAAAACTATACTTTCATAATCTCTTGAAGTCAAAGGGCTAACACTGTTCTCTCCAAACTCAGGTGGTGGACCTCTGGTAGTAGATGGACTTTGGAACCGAGCATTATTTGGCAGTTGGGGCTGACCACTAAGCCATGATACAGTAAGAGGAATATCCGTATTTCCTTTCTCTAATTCAAAGGCTCTTTGCTAAAATTAAAAATGATAATCAAGTATAAACTTTTAAATTTGGTGGTTAAGAACAAATAGAATATTAGAGTAGAAAGCAAATAATACACTGCACATCAATGAAAGCACACCAATGCGTAAAAGTACATTTTCAAATAGTGTAACTAAACGGAATCAAGGACAATCGTTAACAGCTTTATGGATTTTTAATCTACACTATTTCTTTCACAATATTAAATATTGAAATAATTTTAAAGAGCAGAAACAAAAAAAATTAGTATATTTGGAGTCATACAATCCAAACAAGTTTATAATCTTAGACTATTTTGCATGAAGTAAATTTTAATTCTATTTCTAGAAAGAAAGAAAAAAATCTTTGCTGTTACATAATATATTTAGTTGCTCTGCATAACAATTTTTTCCTAACTTGAAGACCTTGAATTTAAAAACCTGTACCAATGAGTAGAAAGCAATTTTTCCAAAAAATTTTTTAAAAAATTCCCTAACATAATATTAATACAAATCAATAAATATTAATGAAAAAAAACAATTTCAAATTTGTTTAAGAGAAGTTTAAAACAAAAAAACTCACACTCACAATTCAAAATGTATCCTTTAAGATAAGGTAAAAATTCCTCAGACTACTAGCGAAGTAAAACTAGACCTGATTTTGAATAATAATTTATATTTATTTATAAAATATAATCGCGTAATCATTAAAAAATAACACAGTGCAGTCTATTAGTATAAAAACTTACAACCACCATATATTTTTCTTCTTTTGTGGGATTTCATGGTAGCTGTTTTAAAACAAATTAAGAAAAACTTCCAAAACCTACTTAACAAGTAACACCAGGTCTTCTAAAATATGTGCATTATATACTTTCCGTTCTCTGAACTTTCTGGTTTCAAATTGCTTTTCAGATCTTAAAAAGAAAATTATAACCTTAGAAATCTAAATATGAATGCTAAGGCAGTGAAAGAAATTTTAAATGTTCAATTGTTTTTCGATTCAAATGCATTTGGTCATTAATCTTTAATGTACTAATAGAAATAGATTTTCAAAAATTAAATTCCAGTTTAACACGACTTATATTATTTTCCTGGTGTAATTGGGCTAAACATTCAAAATATTTATTAAAAAAACATTCATTCATTATTGTTCCTGGTACTATTATATAAAATATTTAAAAAAAACATATCAATAAAAAAATATGTTTTTTAATCATAGAAATAAAATTATCCTTATTATTATTTCCCCTTATTTAATTTCCCATCTTACAAAACCATAAAATATTTTATAAAATAGTAATTTGCTGTGGTAGATGAACATAAATTTCTATAAAATTAATTTCAAGCTTAATACATTTTTTGGCCCCTAATATTATTATACTAACTATTTTAAGCTAAAATATTAACTAACCAGTACATTTTTAATGAATAAAAAAGTTTGAATAGAAGAATTAACGATAAATTTTTTTCCCTACAAAAAATAAATAAATCATTGAGGTACATGATTTACCACTCATTATATACATTGCAAGTGCAGTAATACAAATTAATCAGTAATTAGTAATGCACACTTAAAATTTAATAAATCTAAATTTCAATTACCTGAGAAAATTTTGCAAAACTAACAATAATTACATACAAATATGCTCTGCAAAATTAAATATGAACTTATTTCCTAATACCATAATGATAAACACAACGACAAACTAATAATAATAGTAAGTCTCTTTGATAAAAGCTCAATGTATTTAGCCTTATCTATAAAGATTTCAATTTAGTTTTTTTTTTTTTTTTTTTTTTTTTTTTTTAAATATTTAGAATGATTAAATTCTTTCAATATGTTAATAGCATGCATGGATAAAAATGCTATTAACATTGTAAAGCAACAGTGCAATAATTATAGCAACTATTATTTATTCATTTAATAGCTGTATTTCAAGGAATTAAATAATTAAACTTATGATTCAATAATTCTGAAAGAAAAAAAAATTTTAAATAAGAAATAAAATTTAAATTGTTAAGATAATATTTTATAAGTTTCATGAATTTTCACTAGATAACAGCACATTACAATAAAATACCATGTAAATTGTGTTCTTCACCAAAAATTCTTTCCTGAATAACTGAAAAATGTAGTTTATTATTTTATATTGCCATTTTCAATCAACTAAATTAACAATATCCCATTCAATCAATTGTAGATTTTGGAGAAAAAAAGTTTCTTAATTTACATAAATCACACATTTAGTAGGAGAAAAAAGAAAAGAAAAGAAAAAAAGCTGATAGGAAATAACAAACTTGATTATATATCTTAATCTTCAATATAAGTAATTAACTTTTCTCACTATTCTAAATAATCTCTTTTTTCAAAAATCAATTAACAAATCTGATCAAAATAAAAAATTGAATAAGATTTTAAAAAACAAGTTTGTGATTAAGTTGTAATAATAACAAAGTAAATAATTAGGTTTAAATTTTAATCCAAAAGTGTCAGGAACTAAACCTGGGGACGGAACCAATGTGCAAAGCACTTATGAAATAATTGAAAACATACCTGAATTTGAGCAGGAAAAAGAGTGTACATAGAAAGCATACACGTGTAGAATATTGAAGTTTTTATTAAAAAAAATATCAACGCATGTTTTTTTTTAAAAAATTTCTGAATATGAATCTTGATGTGCAATTTTTAAATCAAATGAATACAAATCACAATGTGCGATTTCAAATCTTGTGAATGCAAGCAAAGTTTAAAGATGAAAGATAACAATTTTTCATTTTTAAAACCTGAATTTTTGATTTTTAGAACCATATTACAATGTAAATAAATAATGCATAAATATTTTATGCATTTCTACATGAAGTAAATAATCTATTTTAAAAGCTAATTAATTAATTTGGTAAAAAGTAAAAATGAACAATTCTAAACTTCTTTAAAACTTAAAGTTTATTTTGCTATTGAAGTTTTAAAACATAAACACACAAATCTTTTTCAAACAAATATATAAATAATATTTCTAAATGAAACTGAAAAGTCTTAGATATCACACTGAGTTCAAAACTGAAGTAATACTTACAGCTGCTTCAAGACTTGAAAATTCTAAAATAGCAGTGCAACGCTTTTTTGACGGGTAAACATTCACTTGACCATACTACATAAAAATAGATACAAAACAAATTAAAATGAAGAAAGTGACAAGATTTTAAACAGAAAAAGTTCTGTCAAAAAATTTAAATGAAATTATCCGCACTTACTTTTTCAAATATTTTCTCAAGATCTTCTTTATTATAGCCTCCATTAGATATTTCAGACTTAGCACTTTTCCATTTCACCTAAATTATTTTTGGAAAGTAATGTATATATTTAGATATAATAATACATTTAGTGTTGAGAAAAAACACACATAAAATATGTAAATTTTGTAATTACTGCAAAATAAAAAAATTCATAGGATTTATATGTAAACAAAAAAGTGGACCTTGAAACTAAAAAGTAGTAAAAATGTGTACATCATATAAATGTCATCATTTTTTTACCATTTTAGCAAAATCTTCAGTACAGGCAGGCATATACTATATATAGATATACATATCCGATAGCAAAAACCCTAGAACGGGGCAGAGGTTGATGTTTATTATCACAACATCTGTAGAATATTTTATACTTAAGACTTTTTAAAAAATGAACAAGGGGGAGGGGGGGATTGCCAGCAGAAAAAACTAAAAACATGTAAAAATTAAAGATCAAATAAAAAAGAAAAGATTTTATCTATATTTTACAAAAAAAAACAGCTTTTTTTATAATTAGGTACCAAAAAAAAGCCACTTATTCATTATTCTGGTTATAGTTTTATTTTTATGAAAAGTACCTATGATGATATTGCAATGATTTTCCTCTAAAAAAAAAAAACTTAATTGGCACAAATCAGAAAAGCATAAATTACATTCTGTTAACTTATTTTTTTAAAATAAAAATAATAAATTATTTAAACATATATTATCAACTACAAGTTCATCCTTTTTTGCTGATTTCTTCATTGGGTTTAGCATTGTCATTTCTTTTTTTCTTTTCTTTTTTTTCCTTTCAGGCAAGAATAAAGTAGTATGTATAATTAAATTGAATTTAAAAATAAAAATTAAATTTTGTACATACTTTCATTATATTTTATATTTGCAAATTGTGGTCAATATATGTTAAATTAAGCTAACTTTTTACAATAATAATCTCTGGACTGTGTTAAAGTTAGAAACAAATTAAAAATTTTGAAAAATTTAAAAAAAAACAATGTAGGACAAGATGCCATGACCATGTCTGTCCAGACATTTTGTGAAAGGTCCGTTTTTGTAAAATTGTGAAAAAATTACTTGTAATTTGTGAATATAAAATAAACATTAAGTCACATTCTTTCAACCAGGGTCCGCTTTTGTGAATTTGTGCAAATAGGGTTCGTTATTGCAAAAAAACTTTTTAAAGGAGTTTTTAAATTGTAAAGACATACAAGATTATGCTCAACACTGTAAAATTACAATTAAAAAAATTTAATTTTCAAAAATAAACAGCAATTACAGCTACTAAATTAGTGATGCAACATACAAATATTTGGTATTTAGCCTATACTGCAGAATATTCATTTCGGACAAATAAAGGAAGAAGCGTCTGTCAAAGACAAGATTTAGTTCGTTTACATTTGTCATTCTTTCCACCCCCCTTCCTGGGAAGGGTTTATTCAATTAACAGAACAGTAATGGAGATAAATTTGTGAAGGGTCCGTTTTTATGAAAAGATATTTTGTGAAGGGCCGTTAACGGACCCAAATTTCTTCTAAACAGACCCCTGATGACAAAAATAAAAAATATGCTCATTAAGAACATGCTGACACTAATTTTAATATGTTTGCAACTACATTTATTCAAAATTTTAATCCTTTCATTTGCATAACAAACTATGTATGTAAGTTTAATTACATTAAAAAAAAACTTCTAAAACACTAAAGTTACAGGACAAGACACCATTAAATATTGGTATTCCTACATGAACTTTAAAGAGTATGCTTATGGCAAGCACATCAAGGATAATTTTAAAATATATCTCATAACTTTATATGCTTCAACGAAATTCCTTAATCCTTCTTGAACTAAAGAGTCATTTATTGAATATTCATGCATATATACTGTCAAAATACTTGAGATGAAAAAGAGGATGTTATTAACAGGGTTGCCACAGATAAAAATGAGCAAAATAGTTGCTTTTAGTAGCCTAAAGCATGAAAATAGATGCCAAAAACAATGAAAATAGTTGCCTAAATAAGAACAAAAATAAAACTATAATTTTATTAAATGACTTAATTGTCGTATACCGTGATCCATTTAGTCAAGTTGGTGGCAAATATGAAAATTTTTATATAAACTATTCGCAATTTTTATATAAACTATTCGCGTAAATATTATGTATGGTGAGTTTTTGTGAAAAGGGATTACTCAAATTCAAAATTCATGCTTAGTAATATCGTATTAAAAATTGGGTTTTTTAAAACTATGCAGAATTTCGTAACAATAACCGTTGAAAAGGCGATAGAGAAACAAAATAGACTTACAGTAGAATCTGTGCAAATTGAACGCATTAAGAAGTGATGACTCAAATTTGCAATCTAAAATTTTTTATTTTTCAATGTTTTAATTATTTATTTAATTCTTTTAAATTTTATTATTTTTATTTTAAATTTTTTATTTTTTAAGAAAAGAAATTCAGTGTGCTCCGAAGATTTCGCAGACTGCAGGTTTTCAACCCAATTTATGCTAAAAAACATTTCTAGGAGTACAGAAAAGTTTCCTAATAGTCTCCTTTTCCTGAAAATAGTTGCTTTTTCATCCTTTTCAGGCAAAAAAAGCTGCCATAGTTGCCTCATGATGAAAATAGTTGCATTTTAGTTGCCTGTGGCAACCCTGTATTAAGTGTTGGCGTGTTTGCCAGATGAGTACACACAAACTTAAACAATGGGAAATAAATTTGTTTAAACCTACAAAGTATAGCTTTCCTTTTAATATATTTTTTAAGTTTGTATCAGGAAAATTTGTTTCTAAATGGCACAGGCAACTTTGAACAAAAAATTTCTGATATTGAAAATCTAACATAAGTTTTTTAATGAAAAATTTATGATGCATGTATAAAACACAATGCAGCATAAGAGTCCCAAAATAGGCAATTGAGAAAATATATACGAGGCCTGTCTAAAAAGTATCCGACCTTAATTTTTCCCTCACAAAGTAGTGATTCTAAGGCGGCGTAGCAGTGCACGGTGGAAGGAGGAACCTTAATGCACGTGTTTGAAATTTTTTCACCGCGTTCGCTTGTGCAAGTCGCTGGCTGGTGGACGCCAAGTAAGGTGATGTTCGTAGTGTTCGTCGGATTTAGTTTTCTCGCAAGATGACTGAACGAATTGAGCAAAGATACTGCATCAAATTCTGTCAAAAGCTTGGTGATTCTCAAAACCAAACAATTCGCAAGATTCAGCAGGTATTTGGAGAAGAAGCGGTGGGTGTAACACAAATTAAGGAGTGGTTCCACCGTTGAACAACTGGCGAACTGGACGGCGAACAACTGGCATTTGCATCACGACAACGCCCCTGAACATTCACCCCAATTGATCCACACTTTCTTAGCCAAACATGGAATTACAACCGTTCACCAACCCCCCATACTTCCCGGACCTGGCTCCTTGCTATTCCTGGTTGTTTCCAAAATTGAAGACGCCACTGAAAGGATCCCGTTTTGAAAATAGAGAAGAGATAAGGCGGAACGCGACGACGGAGCTGAACACCATTCCAAAAGAAGACTTCCAGAGGTGTTTCCAGTAGTGGAAAGATCGGTTGGTTAAGTGTGTGCAAGCACAAGGGGCCTACTTTGAAGGAGATTAGGGTCCCAACTCCGTCAGGTATTCGAAATATTTTTTCTGGCCAAAGGTCGGATACTTTTTAGACAGGCCTCGTAAATTAAATAGTTGCAAATGATCCTCGAAAGATAAGATGTAAAATATTAAAATTCTGAAAATATGTTTATAAGAAATTATGTAAAATAAAATATTGCAATGTTACTGAAGATAATAAATAAATTGAACCTTTAATCTTGGTTGTTGGTCTTCATTCGTTGGCTGTTCTTTGTCAACACCTAGACAGACAAAATTCATAGCCTTTAAAATTTATAATCATATTTAACAATTTAAAACAATAAACGCTTAAATAAACCTTTTTATTTTTGAAATTGTTTTCAGTTAATGTATTTCATATACAAGGGTGAAATTTTAAGTCAGTTTATAAGAATAAAATAAAAATTTGGATTTCGTTTTCCTGCCCTAAGACATTAACGATCTATGAATGCTTAGTAATTTGGCAATTTTTTTAATGAGCTTAACTTATTGTTATTCTAATACTGAATGTAGTTTTGAATTAGATTTTTAAAAAATGTATAGAGCAAAAATGGTTATATAAATGGTTATGAAGGATCAAGGCAATTTGATACCTATAAATTTATAAACAAAAACCTGTCTATTTATATAATATATGTAATTATAATTGCTCGATAATAATATGCTAAATATGACATGAAAAATATTGTAAGTAACATACCCAAATTCTCATTTATAATTTGTTGGCGAAGAAGTTCCATCTCCTTTTCAACTATGCTCGATCCCTCCTTTCGCAATCTATCAATCTAAAAATAAATATATCATTTAATAACATCATTTATAAACATTTAATATATTTAAATCACATCTTTAAATAAATAAACTATAACAGTTTAATGAGTATAAATAATGTACATAGTATAACAGTGTAAATTTTAAAAGAATTCTCTGGAACTCGATAATATTTTTAGAAAAAAATAATGAAAATAATACAAAAATCCTGAAAGAAGTTACATACACAAAAATATTTCTAAAAAAATAATAATTTTTGAATTATTAGTAAATAATTATAACTACTTTAATAAAAAAGTTCTTTTTTAAATTTTTTGAAATATTTTAATTTAAAAAAAAAAAATGCATTGCAACTGTGCTTAGTTTAGTATGTTCAGTTCTTTATGCTTACTTCTTTTTTAAGTTTCTCTGCAGATTTAAGTTCATCAAACTCTTGGGCAGCTTTTTCTCTAGCTTCTAAATCTGTTTAAACACACAATAGTGAGATATTAATAAATATATATTATAAATATGAGATATTAATAACAAAGGTAATTGCAATAACGTAACTGTTAAAAGTGAACTAAATAATAAAGCTATTATACTACTTTATTATTGGGATTCTACATATTCTATTCTATTATTCTACAAAAAGAAATTAATGAGTTATTTCTACAACAATTCATACACTGCATACTTATAAATTAACTTCCAGATGAACAGAGTGTTCTGAAAAGCACAAGAAGTTTCATGAATAAAATTTTTTTCATACAGGTAAAAAAAAAAAGAATTCATGAAAAAACAAAATAATTTCATTTAATTTCTAAAAGAAATAGAACGAATAACCTATTTTTATTAATTTTGACAATATTTCTTAAAAAAATGAACTTTTTACCAAAAAAGACGTTTTATTTTTTATTTACTTTATTTATCAAGGGTGGATGATGAGAAGAAAATATCAAATTGCAGTTTAGGTCAATATAATTTTGCTCTCCCGCCACATTTATGCATTATCATTGCCAATCAATGTCCTATCTCACGTAGGATCTACTATTACACCTCTGGGTGAAATGTCACATTATGGACAATAAAATATACCTCCAAAAAAATTTATATAATAATAATAAAAAAAAATTCCTGTTACTCTATTATGAATAAAGCATCATTTCTCCAGAGTAAACCCTCCCTCACCTAACCAGACATGGGCACATTAATTTTTATCTAAGAAAATTCTTTTAAAAATCCTTTATTTGAATAAAGCAAAACATAGTTAATAAAGCAGTAATAGCAAAAAAATGGACTTGCTATAGTTTCAGATTTATAAACAAGAACTTTCATTAGTGTCAGAAAATTAGTGTTTCAAGTGTGTGAAAGGTTGCTTATAGAACTGAAAATATATTTTCATCATTTATTCTTTATTCTCATTGTTTTGCTTAACTCATATTGTACTGCATTCAGGAGAACTCTTCCAAATATCAGTCTCGCGTGGTGGGAAATACTATGGTTACGAGAGTAAGTCACTTCGGAAAGAAGTGTGGAGTGAATAGTTTTGTCATGATCATGGCACAAGTCGATCTGAGAATATTTTATTTGCGATCAATGAACTCCTTCTTTCTTCCAATGCACCCCCATCAGAAATGTGCTCTCTCTCTTGTTACCATAGCGGCAAACAGCCCCATACTTTTAGTCTGGAGGAGGTCTCTTCAAAGCTAAACAGTATGTGGCACAAAGTATATCTATCTTCATTTGGATATGCTTTGTATGCAATTTTTTTAGCATGAAATTTACAAAAGTGTGAGCGCTTTTTATGGACGAAACAATAGAACAAGGTGAAAAATAAATTTTCATGTGAGAGGGGTAAAGAAGAATATTGCAAAACAAACCTTTGTTTATGCCTTTTAACCAATTACATTGTTGTAAGTTCTTTATCGCATGATTATACTGTACATTGTAAAAACTATTTTTTAAAAAGACTTAATACGACTAAATGTCTTACATGCAGATATTAACAATTTTTCTGGCATTTACATCTGGGATATATTTCATATTATCCATTGAATTTGGAAACTTTCCTTAGTAAATCATTCATAAAATTTATAATCGTTCATATATTATTGTTTGATTGGAAAGACAAACTTTGTAAAATGTCTTAGTTCAATGAAGAACAAAGACATTTTTATCCCTACAAAAATTAATGAGATTGGAGTTAAAATATAAATACATTGAAAATGCATCGCTAAGTTCTTTTAAACCAAAATATTAACCATTTACATGCTTTAAAAAGGGAACATGAACTTAGAGTTTGCATTTAATGAGCAATTAAAGTCTGAATATTATTTTTCATAGACTTAAAATTTACACTATGAAATATTTTTTGCATTTAGTTTGGTTCCGTCACCATAATTATTTGATTATTTATGAATTTTAAAAATTTGATTAGTTCTTAAATTTTTAGCCTACTAGTAATATAATTTACTAAAAATCCAATTTTTATAATACAACTACAATACTTACAAGCTTTTAAAATGATAATATAACCTTCAGTTAGGCATTAAATTCAAAATTTTAAATTAAAATTTTAAAATCAAAATATTAGTAGTTAAAAAGCAAAACTTCAATTTTTGAAACATTGGCATTTTAATTCTAAGATTTCAAGTGATACTTTGAATTATTTCATCTGCATTTTCTTCAGTTGGTATTATGACACTTATTCAAGATTAATAATGAAGTTTGAAAAAAAAGAGGGATAAAAGTGTTTAGGTTCAACTTCTCTTGACATGAATTTGCAGATGGGAAAGATACTGACAAAATACTTTAGAAAGTAATGCACTCTTTTATACTTAGCATTTTTCTCTTTTCTTAAGACTCCAACTAATAAAAAGAAATTCTTTCTGATAAAATGATGTCTTATACAGGGTGTTATACTTTTTTGTGTCATTTGACAGTGAATCTCAACTCTATCAGACTTAAGATTTAACATTTAAGGGATTTTTCAATGTCTACACAATAATGGTCTTGGATAGATTTTTACTATTCATAGTTTATCCTTTCTAAATCTTAAGATTTATTTTAATTTTATTTCTGTGATGAATTCCTTGATACCGAGTGAGTTAAATAATTGTATGCCTCGTTTTATTATTTTTCTCATTTTTAAATTTTGTTAGATCTTAGCATCACGACTAAGAGATGTATAGCAAAACAAGAAACAATGACCTTGTTAAAATCATATTCTGATTCAGATTTTTTTATTCTTATTTTTTTTATAACCATAGTTGAACAGCCGACCCGATTGTGGGCTTACGACTACTAGTGTTCAACTCTGCAGTCCTGTAATTTTCAACCCAATCCAGAAGACAAGGAAACTCCTAAATCAGCCACCCCATAGGTATGATTTGTTTTGGGAACATGGAGGACTTGTGACTAAACAGATTTAACATGCATCAGTCATCATTTACTACACGGGGAGTCTCCAGCCGGTGATGATCGAAGAAATTACCTCTTGGACATGAGCCCATTGCCTTACTAACAAGGCTATCATGGCCTCTAATTCAGATTTAGAATATCTAGATATATACGAGCTAGAGCCTGATGAAATAAGAGTTTTAAATAATTAGGAAAACATATATTAAAATGATTTAGAGCCTGTTATTCCATTCCATGCCAGTAGAAAATTGTTTTCATAAGTATTGGAGAACATGAAGTAGAAAATCAAATATTAGAGTCAAGTGCAACTGTGAAATTCTAATGAAGTGAAATTTGATGAGTCAACAAAATTATAATAGTTGAAAACAATTTTGTAAAAACATCATGAATGCATATTGAGCTTTTCTTGACATAAACTATTAATGGAGAATATGTAGAATATCTCATCAATATATAATCATTTTTTTTTTAAATATTTAAACTATTAATATCTTTCCCAAAATGATATTGAACAATTTCTTGAATTTCTTAGTAGATGCCATCTTGTTCCAATTGAAGGTATGTACTGGAATGCAGCTGAAGCAATCATGACCACCGTCAGTAAAAAATACTCCTGCCAAATGTTAATTTTCCAAAAAAAGAACATCGTTAAGAAATTATCAGTCATTTTCTAACTGTCTTTATAAGCCTTTTAGTGTGAATTCATCAAATTTCTAGTAAATTGGTTTAAACTTCTTAGTTTGGTATTCAAACAGTTAAAAACAAGCTTCATATAGATCTTTTTTCTTGATTGGATCAATACACAAGATGCAGGTTATCTTCTTTAAAGATATTGCGCTGAGTTTTTTTAAATCCCAATATAATTTTTCTTACTTTGTTTCTTGTACCTTTTTTAACGTCACATGCTTTGAGTTCTAAAGAGTTGAATTTAATAAAATATATAATATACCTCAATTTGAACATCTTACAATATCAAAAAATACCTAAGCAATTTTTTCTTAAAAATTTTTTATAAATTAAGCAAAAAAATATTTCAATATATACTCATAATGAATTTTAACTTGTTCCCGTTCCTTTTTAAGTTGTTCCTGCTCCTTTATTTTTTCTAAATTTTTCCGCTATATCTTCATTATTAATATCATGAAATATTTCCCCAGGTTCTCTGAATTAAAATAGCATAATTCCTATTATCATGGCTAGTTTTATCTGATTTTATTCACTTGTATTTATTATCCATGCACAGTTTTTCCTATTTCATGTATTTTATATATCTACGCCTTTTATTGAAATTTATTGACTTTTTAACATATTCGTCTCACTATTGACAGTCTTACTACCTTTATGTATTTTATAAAAATAAAATTGTAGTGTGCATTTTACATTTTAATGCTGCATTAACTTACTGTTTGGCGCAGCATATCCTCTTTTGGATCTTGTGCCATTAAACTCTGCATTCAATCAATTCCTTTTATCATGTTACAAACTGCAACCGTAACTCCTTATGCTGTCGAACTGCAACCGTAACTCCTTACGCTAAGGTCAGATATGTGTATGTATTCAGGCGAGGAAGTCGAACTTCTTCATCATCACTGAACTTGTAGACATCATATTTCATTCATCGTCATGATTTGTTAATTAGAACAATAAAATGTTCTATTGTTATTCAAATTGGCTGTCGTCATTAGATATTTATCATTAGGTATATTGATGCCAACCCCGGACCTATATATAAAAAAGGTTGGTCGTACTGCTTATACTACATATAGAACATAGCAAGGTAAGAGATACATTTCATTGATTCATTTTTGGAAGTTCGTAATGGGACCTTCAGTTAAAAGGAACAACTTTATTCCATGGACCTTTCCAAATCACGAGGACCGGATGGCACATTCATGGTGTCATAATTGATCATCTCGGTTTACGTGGAAGGCAATTTCTGCTGGACATTTTTAACCACTCTTGGAGATGCGGAGACTGGAAGAGAGCCTTAATAATTCCTATGCAAAAAAATGGCAAGTCTGCAAACTCCCCCGAGAACTATAGGCCAATAGCTTTGACTTGTGTCTCATGCAAGCTTATGGAGAAAATGATCCTCTGCAGACTGAATTTTTTCTTAGATTCCAAAGACCAACTCCCCCGAGCACAATATGGTTTTAGGAGGGGTCACAGCATCACTGATCAGAACCTATATTTCAGTCAAAGCATTAAAGATGCCCAAAATATGAAACCCACTAAACATACCGTTGCTGCATTTCTGGACTTATCAAAGGCCTTTGACAGAGTCTGGCTAAAGAAACTTATTGTTAAGCTTAATGAGACCTTCAACATTGGGGGCAGAGCCCTCGCTTGGATCTCAGATTTTCTACCGAACAGATTCATCAAAGTAAAATATGTTAACACCCTCTCCAACAATTTTAAACTATTCCAAGGAGTCACTCGGGGCTCAGTTTTGAGTCCCACACTTTTCTCACTGTTTCTGGGGGGACTGGAGGAGAGGCTGAATGGAGCCAGCAAGATTGNCATTAGTGTCAGAAAATTAGTGTTTCAAGTGTGTGAAAGGTTGTTTATAGAACTGAAAATATATTTCCATCATTTATTCTTTATTCTCATTGTTTTGCTTTACTCATATCGTACTGCATTCAGGAGAACTCTTCCAAATATCAGTCTTGTGTGGTGGGAAATACTATGGTTACGAGAGTAAGTCACTTCGTAAAGGGGTGTGAGGTGAATAGTTTTGTCATGATCATGGCATAAGTCTATGTGAGAATATTTGCTTTGCGGCCAGTCCACTCTTTTGTCACTTTAATGCACCTCCGTTAGAAATATGCTCTCTCGTTACCATAACAACAAACAACACATACTTTTAGTCTGGAGTAGTTCTCTTCAAAGCTGAACAGTAGGTAGCACAAAATATATCTTCATTTGCATATACTTTTTAATTTTTCAAGCATAAAATTTACAAAAGTGTGTTTTTTATGCACCATGCAATAGAACAAGGTAAAAAATACATTTTCTTGTGGGAGGGAAAAAGAAAATTGCAAAACAAACCTTTCTTTATGCCTTTTAACCAATTGCATTGTTGTAAGTTCTTTATCGTATGATTATACTGTACATTGTAAAAACTATTTTTTAAAAAGACTTAATACGACTAAATGTCTTACATGTAGATATTAAAAAATTTTCTGGCATTTACTTCTGGGATATACAGTCGAACCCCGCTATAGTGAACCGTCTGCGCACTCAGTAATGTGTCCACTATAACCGATAGTTCACTATATCCAAATTTTTTGAAGAATATTTTTTGCATAAGACAGTTGAATGATTGAAAATTGGCTTTGCAATTTTCCATAAGTTATTTAAAAAATTATTAACTAATTAACAGATAATAAAGCAAAAATTATGGAAAAAGTAATTACGTCGCTAAATATTAGTTTTATTTTCCCCTTTTATGAAAAAATTTGTGATTTTTGATCGAACACAATTTGATTTTAAATTGAGTTCATCAATTTTCTTATCTACAATGTGCAAAGAATGCAAGATTTTTACATTTTGAACAAGATTTTGAATCATCTTAACAAAGCATCTTCTACGTTTTCTCTTTCAGCTCCACGCAGTTTTTTCGATGAAACCATGTTTTTGTCGTATGCCGCAAGAATTGCACTTCGATTTTTCCAAATGTTTGAAACTGTAGATTTTGACAAGGAAAATTCCTTACACAGTGTCGATTGATTGGTTCCATCATCAATACGCTTTACAATTTTAACTTTGTCCTCTATCGAAAACGCTTTTCTCTTTAGAGAATTTGCCATTTTCACTGCTTTTGAAATAAAAATCTTGTCTCAAATAGATAATGTAAGAATATGAAGAGAGCAGCTGTAGAATGAGTTAAATTGTTCCCCTTCTTGATTGTCAAGGGGTGATTTGTAAAGAATATGGTTTGAACAGATAAGAAAATTCCAAAAATTCAGCAGGTGGCCAAGTTAACTAGTTGTAGAGCAAGCTTGGGGAAAAGAGATAAAGCGAGGCTTGTCAGGGAGGGGGGAGTATAAGATAAATGATCTGTTTGACATTTATTACAGTATAGTTAAAAGTGATAAGCATAAAGGAGAGTAATATGACACATTTTATAGGAATGCATTCATTTTCAGTCCCAACACCTACAAGTTTAAAGATGGAGGACTGAAAAAGATATTTAAAGAAATGAAATTTGAGTCCACTATAACCGAGTTTCCAAGTTCTAAGCTGTTCACTATAAGCGTTAAAAATAACATTATTTAAATAGGAATACGGACGGGACCGCTAAAAAAGTTCACTATATCCCAGGTTCACTATAGCGGGGTTCGACTGTATTTCATATTATCCATTGAAGTTGGAAACTTTCATTAGTAAATCATTCATAAAATTTATAATCGTTCATATATTATTGCTTGATTGGAAAGACAAAATTTGTAAAATGTCTTAGTTCAACGAAGAACAAAGACATTTTTATCCCTACAAAAATTAATGAGATTGGAGTTAAAATATAAATAAATTGAAAATGCATCACTAAGTTCTGATAAGCCAAAATATTAACCCTTTACATGCCAATGCTCCAAAAATGTAACATAGACTTAGAGTTTACATTTAATGAGCAATTAAAGTCTGAATATTATTTTTCATAGATTTAAAATTTACGTTATGAAATATTTTTTGCATTTAGTTTGGTTCTTTTACCACAATTATTTGATTATTTATGAATCTTAAAAATTTGATTTAGTTCTTACATTTTTAGCCTACTAGTAATATAATTTACAAAAAAATCCAATTTTTATAATACGACTACTAAAATACTTTCAAGCTTTTAAAATGATATTATAACCCTCAGTTAGGCATTAAATTCAAAATATTAGTTAAAAACCATAAGTTCCATTTTTTAAACATTAGCATTTTAAGAGCTCTAAGATTTCAAGTTATACTTTGAATTATGTAATGTGCATTTTCTTCAATTGGTATTATGACACTTATTCAAAATAAATAATGAAGTTTGAATAAAAAGGGGATGAAAGTGTTTAGGTTCCCTTAACTTGAATTTGCAGATGGACGATGAAAGAAAGATAGTGGCAAAATACTTTAGAAAGTAATGCACTCTTTTATGCTTAGCGTTTTTCTCTTTTCTTAAGATTCCAACTATTAAAAGGAAATTCTTTCTAATAAAATGATGTCCTATATAGGGTGTTACACTTTTTTGTGTCTTTTGACAGTGAATCTTAACTCTATCAGAGTTAAGATTAAACATTCAAGGGATTTTTCAATGTCTTCACAATAATGGTCTTGGATAAATTGTTACTATTCATAGTTTACCCTTTCTGATTCCTAAACTTTATTTTAATTTTACTTCTGTGATAAATTCCTAGATACCGAGTGAGTTAAATAATTGTGTGCACCCTTTTTTTTATTTGTCTCATTTTTAAATTTTGCTTGATCTTAGCATCACGACTAAGAGATGCATAGCAAAACAAGAAACAATGGCCTTCTTAAAATCATATTCTGATTCAGATTTTTTTATTCTTCCCTTTTTTATAACCGGAGATGAACAGACGACCCAATATTGGGCTTACGACTAATAATGTTCAACTCCGTAGCCTTGTAATTTTGATCCAAACCCAGAAGACAAGGAAACTCCTAGATCAGCACCCCCATAGGTATGATTTGTTATGGGAACATGGGGGACTTTGTGACTAGACAGATTTAACATGCCTCAGTCATCGTTTACTACACAGGGAGTCTCCAGCCGGCGATGATCAAAGACACGACCTCTTGGGCATGGGCCCATTGCCCTACCAACAATATCCCGGCCTCTGATTCAGATTTGGAAGATCTAGATATATACCAGCTAGAGCCTGATGAAATAGGAGATTCAAATAATTAGAAAAACATAAATTAAAATGACTTAGACCCTGTTATTCTATGCTAGTAGAAAATTGTTTTTAAAAGTATTGGAGAAGATGAAGTGGAAAATCAAATATTAGAGTCAAGTGCAACTGTAAAAGTGAAATTTGATGAGTCAACAAAATTAAAATAGTTTAAAACAATTTTGTAAAAACATCATGAATGCATATTGAGCTTCTCTTGACATAAAACTATTCCTGGAGAAAATGTAGAATATCTCATCAATATATTATCATTTTTAAAAAAATATTTAAACTACTAATATATTTTCCAAAATGATATTGGACAATTTCTTGAACTTCTTAGTAGATACCATCTTGTTCCAATTGAAGATATGTACTGGAATGCTGCTGAAGCAATTATGACCACTGTCAGTTAAAAACGCTCCTGCCAAGTGCTAATGTTCCAAAAATTGAACATTGTTAAAACAAAAATTACCACTCAATTGTTTTAATTTTATGGTCTTTATATGCATTTTAGCAAGAATTCACCAAATTTCAAGTAAATTATTTTACACTTCTTCATTTGATATTCAAGCAGTTAAAAACAAGCTTTATATAGATCTTTTTTCGTGATTGGGTCAATGCAAAATGCAGAGTATCTTCTTTATATCCTAAGACTTGTAACCAAGTTTTTAAAATTCCAATAGAATTTTTCTTATTTCGCTTCTTGCACTTTTTTTTTTAAGTCACATGCTATGAGTGCTAAAGAGCTGAATTTAATAAAATATATATTATACTTCAACTTGAACATCTTATCACACAAAAAATTACCTAAGCAATTTTCTTTTTAAAAGATTTTCATTTTTCATTAATTAAGTAAAAAAATTTCAATATACATTCATAATGAATTTTAACTTGTTCCTCTTTCTTTTTAACTTGTTTCTGCTTTTTTACCTTTTCTAAGTCTTTCCTCTATATCTTCATTATTATATCATATAATATATTTCACCAGGTTCTCTGAATTCAAATAGCATAAGGCTCTTTATTTTTCTTTTATCACATGCTACCACTACTAAAGATTTGAATTTAATATACATAATACTTCAATTTGATTATCTTATCATTAAAAACATAACTGAAGCATTTTTTCGTCAAAAATTCTTTATTTTTCGATTAACTAAAAAAACATATATATTCATATTAACTACATAGTCATATTTAATTTCGACTTGTCCCTTTGTGCATTGTTCTCATTCTTTATTAAACTGTTCCTTTTTTTTTATCTCCACTGATATTTCACCAATTTCTGTAAATATATAGGCTGCAAAGCTGTTGTGCTTGTTGAAACAGTGTATAAACTTGTTAACTGTGAAAGTTTTGCCAAGTAGTCTAATCGAGTCTTGAGAAGTTTTGTTTTGATCTGTTTCTCCATATTCCAGGACATTGCTCGAAGATTATTTGAATATACAAACTGAATCTGTTAAGTCCAATAATATGTGACAGTGTAAAAATGTGTTATTGGATGAGCTGAGTATTCAGCAACAGTAGTTGCCTACGACAATCTTATCAAAATCTAATAAATCACTAAAACTGTAATTTTGGAAATATTTTTTATTTATTCACTGAAATATCACAAACTAAAGAAATTAAGTTAAATATAAGTAATTAAATTAATTTTCTTTGCTCTCACACATAGTTTTTTTCCCCTCCATTTTAATAATGTGCTGTTATAATTCAGCTATACTCAGACTTTTAAAATAAAAAACTATTTATATCACACACTTGTAGATAGTTGACCATTTTATGGCAAAAACAAAAATTTATTAAGTTGGAAAAAATAGTTTTTCTGGATTTGTTGATGAAACATAAAAGTTGTAATTTTCGTCATTCCATTAATCCTTTCATTATTACTGAATAGTTTATCGATTATCATGGCTTCCAACTCTTCAAAAAGGAATAGCATGTTATATCATCTATTTAAAAAAATACAATACAGAAGTGGAAAAGCTTTTTAAAGAAATGCAAATCAATAAAATTAACTTCAAAAATCCAGGAACTCAGCTAACAATTCAGATTTAGAAGCTGCTTTGTACAAATGGACTATTCTAAGAAGTAGAGAAGAACCAGTATCTGACAGGCAATAATGCAAGTGAATTGTTGAATAAAATATAATTATCAGAGTTTTTAGGATAAAAATAGACTGAAACACAATGCATATCTATACTGAAGACTTGAATTATTTCATGTTATCTCCACTATCAACTTTTTCTTTTATTATGTAAACTACCATATTATGCAAATTTCTTTCAATAACTTTCCAACCATTCAAAAATTTTCTTCTGAATCACAAGACTTCAATTAATAAATGTATTTCTAAGTCATTTGTTTCTCATAAATAAAGGTCAAAGTTCTTTCTCACATTAAACTTTACAGACTAGTGCAAAGAAGCGTGACATTTCTCTATCATAGCAAATCCCTATGTAAACAGCTTTATTAATAAGTTGAATTCTGACAAATAATTTTTAGTGATTAAATACTACTGAACATATTCATAATTATAATGTATTCATTCGACACTCAATTTTTGCTTCCAATTCTTCACGGAACATCCTCCACTTCAACTATATTTTTCCAACCATTCATTTTATGTGTCTCACAAACATGTTGAAAACTTTAAATCAATGTCATAGCTATAAACTATAAAATACAATAATTATCTACAAGTTGCCAATAGATATTCTCAGTGTTCTCCCTAAGTGTTTTTAAAAGAACACCTGCCCTTTGATTCCTGTAAATGCAACCTACTTGCCCTTTATGTAATAAAAAAAGTCGCCATCCCTTTAAGTCTTTTTTATTTATTTTTTTCAGGAAAAGATTGTTTTCTTCACCACCTATGTGAAACAAAAGTCCATTTCTGATTTGTTTCAGATGATTATTTAACTTCAATTTTTAATTTCATTCCTTCATTTTAGTTAGATTTTTCTTATGTTGTCTGATTTATATATCTCTCGGTCTCGATTTTGGTCTCAGAGATATTGACATCATTCATTTGGGAGGGGGTTATATTAATGAATTTTTTTGTGATTTTAAGTTCTACCATTTAATTTATTTTAATAAATACCTTTATTTAGAAATGCCCTTTCAAATGTTTACTTTCTCATAATTTTCAGTTTAAAATGTAAAAAAAAATATTAAAAAAAAAAGCTTTAAAGTTGTTTATCAATTAATCTCTTTCTTTAGATTACTTTTCTTAGGGAAATTTATACACAGAGATTGTCTTCCAGCTCGACTTAAATTATTTTCAAAAACTTCAACTTTTTTTGTTAATGAGTGATAATTACTTCATAACATATACACATAAAACATTATAAAAAGTTAACTTAAAAATTGAAGATCAAATTCAGTTATTACATAACATTACATATCTTTATAAATTTTAAGTAAGTGCCCTTTCAAAACTCAAAGAGCCCTTTTCTGCAATTAAGCATCCTGCCCTTTTTATTCCTAGGGAGAACTTTGTACTATTAATATATTTTTTACAATCGCTGTTATTGTTGGTATTTTCAAGCTAAGAAAAATTTCACTTAAATTTTTTGAGAATATAAGGACTGCAAAAGTGTTATAGTACAAAGCTTAAAAGAGGTAAAAATAAAACTGTTGTATAATGATGGAATATTGCAAAAATCCTAAAATAAAACATTGGAAACAAAGAGTAATCTTAATTTTTAATATTTTGTTTTGATGTGAGTTTAGTATTCAACATCATGTAGAATTCACCAATTGTTAAAGATCAGTTAGATCAATATTATAAGCTAACTGTATAGCCAATATCTTTTCCAAATTTTTCCAATTCAAAACTTCCGTATGCATATTTCTTAACTTATGTTTTACAAAATTTTCTCGACCTTATTGAATATTAAAATTAGGAAAAAAATTTCAAATGGTGCATTTTCTCTATGCTTCTATCAAAAGCACTTGTAAACCAAAACTAGCATAAGAAGTTTAAAACTTCAAGCCTAATTTAATGTGTAATAAACTTCATTGTATTTTACTTTTTCAAAATTAGCAGCATATGATGACATATTTTTATTATCATAATTTTATTTTTCATAGAAAAATTTGTAAAGTATTATTAAACTTTTGTTTCTAACATGGTTACTTTAACAAAAACGTAAAAGTTTTTAATGTTAAAAAAAACTAAAAAATTGCAATCAAGAGGGTGCAATTAGATCACTTTTATCTGTAATCAAACACGTCTTCAAATAGAGCACTTCATACCGCGAAAGAACTTTCATAGTAATGCCCTACTACATAAAACAACATCTTGGACCAGCAAGTGAACTTAAATACATAGTAAGTTCATAATCTAAAAATTCAAAAATAAACATAAATTATAACATAAGAAAGAAAAAGTTTTCTACTGATGAAATCAAGAATGTAAATAAAAATTAGTTAAGCCATATTTTCAAAACACAGTAAATAATTTTTCATAGGTATGGAGCAAATTATTAAAACTTTCACAAAGAAGAAAAAAAGATTACCTTCTTTAAGTTTTTTGCGCTTGCTGTCAAGTTCTCTGTGTCGAATCTGGGCTGCTTTTCTTGCCTTTAAGACTTTATCATAAGCAGCCTATTTAGAATAAAAGAATTAAATGTATTAAATATATTATATACAGGGTTGGCAAGTTTTTGACACATGACGGTTTTTACCGGTTTATACCATGGTTTTTACCGTCATGTCAAAAACCCATAGTTTTGGTAAAACTGTATTTTTGAGTTTAACTGCTTATAATTTAAAATTAATTCATTTTTGGGCAATAAAATTAGAAAAAAAGTTGTTAAAAGATATTTAAGAACAGATTCTTGCATTGAAACATGATTATATCAAAACATACTATTTGAAGTAAAATATTAGGATACTAAACAAAATTTTCAACATTTCCAAGCATCATTTTGTTTGGCATATTACATTACTGAAGAATGTCAAGTCATTCTTGACTTAGAGTTTATTAGTAGTTACAAGTTTTGAAAGTTTTNAAAACACAGTAAATAATTTTTCATAGGTATGGAGCAAATTATTAAAACTTTCACAAAGAAGAAAAAAAGATTACCTTCTTTAAGTTTTTTGCGCTTGCTGTCAAGTTCTCTGTGTCGAATCTGGGCTGCTTTTCTTGCCTTTAAGACTTTATCATAAGCAGCCTATTTAGAATAAAAGAATTTAATATATTAAATATATATGTATGTGCATATATATATATATAATGAATATTGCTACACTTTCTTTCCCTTTTATATAACTATCTTAAAGTCAATGTAACATCTTACAATAATTTTGAAAAATAAAACTTTTTATCTTTTTGAACTTTTGTGTCATTTCATGCTAGACACAGCATTCTATGTAATCAATGACAAATGATATATTTAAAAACCAACATAAATCAAATTATACAAATTTCATAAATTAAGTTGAATAAAGTATGGCACTATCTTGAATAACAAAATAAGTTTCTTTTCATAAAATATCCATTATGCTTAAGCCTTACCTATGAAAAAATAGATATTGACTGATGTTGAATTTGAAGAAGAGCCTCAGAGCTCATAAAAATCTTGATAGGCTAAATTAAGCCTTACCTATTGAAATACAGAGCTATAAGCAAAAGCAGAGAGCTCATAGAACTTTACTATACTCAATATCCATTATTCTAAACAACAGTAATATTAATTTGAAACGAATATTTTTAATAAGACTTTTTTTTTTCCTTTGAAGCATACCTATTTTTTTTTTTTAAATACACTTTTAATACTTTATTTAATATGGCAACAAACATCAAACACTTCTTAATGTTACATTAGATTAAAATTATTTTTTTTAAGAATTGATCAGATAAAGATAAATTCAACAAACTTTTTTTAAGTCAAATAACTGGTTGACTGTATTTTAGTATAGAACATAAGAATTTTAGAATCTAATTCATCATAAAAATAAAAAAAATCGAACATTGTTAGGATAAATTAGCTAGTCTAGTTCTACTATCAAACATCATTAGATGCATTTATGCTATCAAATATTAAATTCCTTAAATAAATAAAAGGATTGAAAATTTTCTTGAATGAATGAATGAGTAAAATGAAACATAAACAGGAAAATAAATTATTCTTACCCTTGCAGACTTGTCTGTAAGTACTTGTAATGCCTTAGAGAGTTGTTGAAAAAGTTCAGCTACAAAAATAAATAATAAAATTACTTTTTGACAACAATTGGTGAATGAGTCAAAGTGAAAACCCTGAAAATTTTAAGTGCAGAAAAATCGATATTAAGATTTTATTTTATTTACCATATAATGCATATTTCATATTTAATCATATCATGTTTCGTATTTAACACAATTTTTTTGAATAAAATTTCTACCTACAAATGAAGAATATCACACCTTTATAGTAATTAATTTAAGAAAAAACTTAGTTCTCACAATCTCAATGTTGGATTTTCGAGATCCTGTGAATATGAATAGTGATATTGGATTTTAAAAACATGTGAATACAAACCACAATATTGCTCTTTGAAAACATGTGAATACAAATTACGACATTGGATTTTAAATTCACGTGAATACAAATAGCAAAATTGATTTTAAAAATGCATAAATACAAAACACAACAGCGTATTTTTAAACCAGGTGAATACAAATTGCGATGAACAATTCTTTAATCATGTGAATACGAATCACAATGTGTAACTTTTAAATCAGGTAAACACGAAAATCAATTCTTTGTATTCAAACCATGTAAATAAAAATGCGATTTTAGCAGATTCCGGTCAGTTCCAAATATTCAAGATGGCGAAAATCAGCGAAACCAGAAGAATCGAATTGGATTTCTGCCCATAGAACCATGATTTTTATTATGCAACCGTAAGACCGTAATCTCGACCATAAAATCACAATGATAGCAGATAAATTGTAACAGTCGGTGCTGCTGAATCAATACAAAAAATTCACTGTAGTAACAAAATACATACCTGCTTTAGGATTATCAGGATTTTTATCAGGGTGACAGGCTAATGCTTTTTTTCTATAAGCACTTTTTATCTGAAATCAAATAAAATGTATAAGTTAACATAAGTCTCTTTACTTTTATTAATAAAAAATATCTAAAAGAAAGAATTCATAAAATGTTAAACTATAGTTCATTGCAATATATTTAAAACACAAATACTTCGAAATTGCTTAAAATAGGAGTAAAAATTCTTAGAAATTGCTTAAGTTATGGACAATGTTACTAATTAAAACAAATTTTTGGGAAAAAATGTGAATAAAGATGAGAATGAGAGTCATGTTAACATAATCCACTCAATTGTTGGTCAAAGAACAAAAGTATTTTTAAATTAATGCCCGATTCCCTTTTCTGCAAACATTTTCAAAAGATTTTATTTCTCTTTCCAAAGAGGTATTCCATGGGAAGTTTCAATTGTTGTTTTTTTGACAGGTCTCTATGACACATTAAAAAAAATCCGGATGTTTTACTATTCAATTTATTACACGTGAATTTCAAATTACTAATTTGATTATTTACTTAGATTATTTTTAACGTCAAGATTCCACAGTTTTTTTTCCCGACTTTTCGGCAGTTATTGCTAGTGCTACCAATTTCCCAGGGTCCTGGTTATTTCACAGTTGATATTATTTCTAACAAATAAAATTTTAATTGCACATTTAAATAATCAATTTTTGATCTGCTCAATATACACTGATATAAATCCATGTAGTGTTTCCATTGCATTTTTGGTAGTTATATATTGATTTTTACCTAGTATTTAAATTTTCTGATATATTTCAGACAATGTGGGAGGTTCCACCCTGCATTTTAGAATTTATTTTTTAACGCAATGATTCTACTTTCTTTTTTACATTGCTATTGGTTTTCACATAGCTTTTAAAATTTTATTTATTTAATACGATATTATTTATTACAGCGGAAACAAACCACATATTTGAGTAACTCCTTTTTTAATAGTCCGATTCACAAGATTCCTTCTTGATCTTTTTTCATTATTTACGGCGGATTTCACAATTTTTAATTTTTTTTTTTAAGGGATGATGATTCACAAAATATCGCTCATAATCGTAAAATAAAAAAATATTACATTCTTCAATTAAAAAACTACAAATAGTCTTTTCTCTCTTTTATAAACATAGCACTTTTGTTACTTTAAATTAGTAACACATATATTAGTCATATTAAAAGTATCTTGCAGAAAGATAATAGTGCTAAAGAGTTTTGTTGCAGAAAGTTCGAAAAAATTCTGCCACAGGGTTAACAAAACAAATAAGTAGATTAAAATTTATTCAAAATATTCGTTAGAGGCTCTTACTTAATGAGCTCTTTTTTTTTACGATCTCTGAAAAAAATCTATAACCTAATGTTGCAGTCAGAGTGCATTAGAGACAATGATATCAATAATTTATTTTTAGAGTTGAAAGATTAGGGGGGAAAAAATGATTTTAGAAAAAACTAGGCATCTCAAACAAAGAAACCTCTTCTTATCCTTTCAAGCTAACTAATTTTTATGATGTAAAATTAAATACAAATTTAAACACTAAACATATATTGCTTAATTATTTAAAATAGTTCTATAATTCATTATTGGTAAATTTGTTTTTACACATAATTATATCCATTCACTTCAAAATGTCAGTAGGGTTCTTTTTTACTGACGCGAAATTTTGTGCATCAATCGGGTGCTTATAATGCCAACACAAGTGGCGTTTTCGCACCAAGAAAATGACACTAACTGAAACTTAAAATGGGGAGATTTCCGTATCGTGATCTGTGGCAGAATAATAACCAAGTCTAGGAAACTTCTGGGCACAGGCCCGCGAGAAACTAAAAAAAAGATCACAGAAAGACCCAACTCGAAAGGTATAACTCGCAGTCACCCCCGGGCAGAGAGGATATTTCCGTTTCGTGATCTGCCGCGCCAACTACAATTGCCAAGGTGCCAAATAGATTTCAGACATGCTTTTTAAGAAAAAAAATATGTAGATGTTTGCCCGGGGGTGGCTACAAGTTATACCTTTCGAGTTAGTCCCTTTCTATGCTGTTTTTTTTAAGTTTCTAGCGGGACATTGCCCGGAAGTTTCTAAGACTTGGCAATTATTCTGACGCAGATCATGATACGGAAATCATACCCCCGGGCAAATATCTACATGTTGTTTTAGAAAAAATTTCAAGTTTTAACTCTATTTGGCACCTTGGCGATTGTAGTTGGTGCAACTACGAACTAGCTTGTTTTTAAGATGAAGTGCACTACGCTGTCACAATAAAATTTAATTGTAATTGAAAAAAATTGGAAAAATTAAGATTAACGAGCCCCTCTTATTTTGGTGATTTTTCTGTCTGAAAACAAAGAAAATGACTGAGAAGTGAAATTTTTAAAATGACCAAGTATCCCCAACAAAATGGCAATTTAAATAAAAAGAAAGTGAACCAGGGGCCCCCACCAGGGGGGAAGTGGGCACAGGATGCGCCCACTTAAAGCTAGGGGGGGAATTTTTACACTAAATAAAACGAATAGTTTGGGGGGGGGTATTTAGAATTTGCCCAAGAATGCGCCCAAGAGCTTGGGGATGCCACTGAAGTGAACGATTTTATACGCAATTAAAGCTCCAGGTTAGACTGCCTCATAAAAATGCGACCCTATTCTACACTGTAAGCAAAAAAAAATTTTTTTATTGATACACACTTTTAAAACCTATAAGAGAGTAAAAATTCATTATTAAAAGTATAAAAATAATCGCCTAAAATATCATACGTAAAATATTCATTAAAAACAGCCTAGTGGCAAATATTAATAAATGCTTACTTCTTTTTCTTCGGCAGTTGAACTTATATTCAATAAATCATAAAGATCCAGTTTCATTAATTCCTCCATGTTTAAACAGATGCGAAGTTTTAATCGAATTTACAAAGAAACCAAATATGTTTTTATTCTAAAAAAAAATTTTATTTTACACGGCTAGAATTATTTCGCCTTTTTATAATTTATTGCATTAGGAACATTTCCTGCTTTTAATTTCTGCCCGTTAATATTCTGCCCAATAACTATAACTGAATGCAGATTTTAGCTTACATATAATATTTTTAACTGTTCATAATCGAACATGGTGTATTAGTGACAAACTGTTTTAGGATGAAATTCAGTGTAAATTTTTTAAACTGAATCCTTGCAATTCGTTTAACATTTATGAGCTGTCTTGTGCTATTTTGAGCTAGAACAAGGACGAATTTACGAACTAAGAATTGAATTGTATATTATCAATACGCAAGAAGATAAGAAAAATAAATAGATTTATGATATTGAATGAATTCTAATTTTTACTATTTAAAATGCCCTACGTTGTGATATCTACACAAATAAGAGTGGTATGGAAACTGTTTTTTAATTAATTCTTTCTATTTTGTGAATTGGTTATGGCATGTTATTTATTTTTGCTGATTACTATTACAACTGAAGGAAATAGTATTTACTATTAATACGGGAAATTTTCAGTATTCTTGATTACATTAGCTCACTTGTAGCATTTTAAGGAGAATATTTCTTTATCGTGTCCTGTCTCACAATCGCCAAGGCACCCAATGAATTTTAAACTTGCAAATTTAAAAATAAATAAAAAGGAAAACATTGAAAGTAAAATAAATACATGAAACGTACGTAATAAAAACTTAAAACCGCCCACGAGAAACTAAAAAAGAAAACATCACAGAAAGGGACCAGCTTGAAAGGTATAACTTGTAACCACACCCGGGCAACCTGCGTTTGAAGTCTAGCATTTTATCATGGAACAGTTAAACAAGGACTGATACACACTCTTGGTCTCATCACATTCTGATTAAAAGGTCACCTACCCTTTCATTGACCACTGCCAGTGATGTCTAACTTCAATGATGTTTTAGGAACCATGTTTTAAGTAAAGGAGGGAAAAAAACAAAAATGACACCTTAGAATGACTGATTTTTTTAGAAAATGGATGGAACAAGTTGCTGCTAAACATTTCTGTAACTCTGACTAAACACTCTTATTTAAATTTAAATAAATTTCCATCTGTAACGCTGTAGTTTTGATTCCGATATCTGATGGTTGTGAACATGATAATCTAAAAAATTTCAATGTTATCATGTATAAAAAGGTTCTAAATTTGATTTCAAAAATCGGTGGACATAATGCAATAAATTTTTAAGACTTTCAAATGTCTTGAAGCTTTGAAGTCTCAAATATTTTATCATTGTCCATATTTGAGACATTGATGTTTGGTCATTGATGTTTGGTTTGCTGTAAAATATGTCTGTCCAATTCCGCAGGCAAGGTTTGAAAGAAATTCAGACAGCCCTGAGAAAATGTTTGCACTAATTTTTAAAAAGTCTGAACAAAAAAACTCTATATTTTTGAAGGAAATTTCAAACTAAAAAATTTGTGCTCTGGTGTAATTTTAGGCTCTGAGAATTTTCTGGAGCCCTGGCTGGACTTAATTAACAGTTTTAACTCACTACAGCTATTTAATTTTTTACTCTATTTACTTATTAATCTATATTCAATTTCCTTAACATATTCTTTTTTTTCTTTATCTGTATAATAAAAATTTCAAATTCAAAATATTTTTGGAATTCCTTTAACAAATTTACGTTGTTTTAACTACCACATTAAACTTTTAAATTAATTCTTGTTTAAACATAATTTATTTTAAATTTCTTTCAATATTTTTTTATTTACAGGAAAGTGGCCCAACTATAGTGGGTGATGAGCAAGCAGATCCTGAGCTTATGAAATATTTAGGTGCTGAATTGGTTGTGCAGTTAGGAAACAATTTGTAAGCTGCAATTTGTTCAGATTTTACTCACATTTCAATTTATCTTTGGTTCAGACATGTTTCAGCAAAAGAGGAACAAATCTATACAACGTTATAGAAAATTTGATTTATAAAAGATAAGATATTTTAAGTTCATTAATCAAATATATGATATAGGATTAGGAAAGTTAAAAATAACTTATTTAACATTCAAATAAATTATTCACTGTTAAAAAATTATGGAATAAAGAGATTCTACCCTGCCGAATTGAGAACTTTAATTGATGCCATATCTAATACTGCAAGGGGGAAACAGACCCAAGCATTCAGCTTAAGCAGTTTTTATTTATTTAACAACCAAGGATTCTAAAACTTTAAATATATTTGGAATATTTTTATTTTAAAATTATTTTTTTAATAAATAAATGTTCGGCTTTGGCAAATATTTTATGTAGAATCAAATATGATTTTAAAACAAATTTAATAAAGAGGTGTTTGGCCATTAAAATCTAAATTTTCTTTACTATAAGAAAATTTTAAAAATAATTTGTTGAAAATAACATTTCTTTACTATAGAACAAATCTTACCTACATTTATATCAAAATGAATTTAAATTATGAATTTTGATAAATATATATATTTTTAATGTTTTTTTAAATAAGCTTTTTTTCTACTAATGTAATACATAATAGGGTTTTTTTTCTACTCCTGTAATAATACTCCATTTTTTAGGAGTATCTAATTATGAACCTGCCTAAGCATCCTAAGCAAATCTGTGTGGCCTGTGTTATTTCATATCAAACAAAGACTTAACAACAAAGACTGCTTAAAATAATTATTTGCTGAAATTTCTATTTAATTCTACCTGCATAAATAGCATTTTATTCAAAATATGCTTTATTTTGTTTGTTTTTTTTAAAAAAAATATGTTCCTTATTATATATAGTAGAACAATAAATTATAGTAAAAATGATTTTCATAAAATAGGAAATTAAAACCAAAAATTATTTCAAATATGAAACATTATCCTAGCCATTTAATTTTGTTGCTTTAATTCATTTATCATCTTTTGTAACTAAGCCTATTTCTAAAAAATAAATCTAATTTTTTTAATGCATTTTTTTCCTGAACTTGTTTTTATTCTGTTTAACTTCAGTGTTCATCATATCTAAAAGTATGTGACATTTCAAACATTATTACAGCATTGAAAGAATTAGTCATGTTTATTATACTTATTTTGGAGTTTAAAAAAATCTATTGTTATGTGTTTTAGAAAATACTATTTACCTGTAGTTACTCTCTATATATAAATATGATGCATTGTACATGGTCAAAGATACAACAAACACACAAAAAAAAATTTATTACATTTCATTAGTGAGGTATATCAGAGAATCATGCTATCCACAGAAAATCTTGAATTATTCACTTTTCTGCATGTATCTTTTCTAGGAATATCTAGAGAAAATGTTCTAATATACTCCCTAATAGTATCAAAACACATGATGAAGGGGAAAAATTAAGTATTTTGAATTCTTTTTGTGAAAGTCAGCCTGGCTAAAGTATGACCTCCACTTTATGTATGCAAATGTATATATTGATTTATTATTTTCTTGATTAAATTATGTTAATGGGTAGAATCAATCCCTTATTGTTGTGTTCCTCGCATTATTGCAATGAATCAGCTAGGAGGCTGAGCGTTCAACGTACCTGACTATGAAGCAGATAGTTGCAAGTTTGGATCCCGCTCTTGGTATGGATGTTTCTCTTTGTTGTTTGAATGTGTATTACCCTATGAACAGGCATATTTTGTGGCGTGGGTAATGTTGCTCGCCTCTGCAAAGTAGGTTCATAGGTGCCCACTGTTTAGCATTAATTGAGAAACAGTTCTGGAATCGTCAGAAGCGAAGAACAAAAAGTTCAGTGCCTGCCGTTATAAAAAAAATCTATTGTATTGATATATTTTGCTTTGGTAATATTAATACAATAAAAGAACGCACTCATTTTTGCAGATATAAGTGTGTTGAGAAAGAGGTTATATCTTTTCGTAGTTAATTTGTCTTTATTTTTATATAAATTTTAAATTCTTTTTTTAGTTATTATTTTATTTGTGCATACATGTAGATTATGTGTGACTATTTTTTTTTCTCTTGTAGCCAGGAATATCGATCTGCTGATCCACCAAGAGTTATTTTAGACAAACTGGAGCTTAGAGGTTACAGAGTAGTTGCTATGGCAGGTATTGGCCAGACATGTATTTGGACTCTGAACAAGCCCCCTGAGTTTGCTTAATAATATACATGATTTGAATATTGTGTAAACCTATACTCTAGACAAGGAAAAATAAGGGCTAATAATGATAATCAAACCGTATTTCTAGATGCATAACTATAGATGTAGAGAAAATGTTTTCTATAGGATACACTAGTGTATTATTGTACTATTGCAAATGTATAACATAATTTATGTATTTGTTTTTATTACTTTATTGTTAGTTAATCGATTAACTAGTTTTATAATATGCTTACGGATAGAAAATGATAATTTAAAACGTATGTAGAATTCTTTATTAATTTATTTTAAGCTTATTTACTGACATATACATATCTCTATAGGATTAAATTCCATTTTTTTAACACAAGTACATATTTTTAGTTTGTAATTTTAAATTGCTGAGAATACTAATCTTTTGAGAGTTTTTGTTAGAAAGTATTTTATACGTGATATTTAAAAGTATTTTTATCCAGAGTAACCAGTTAGAGTAGTTATTTTATTATCATTATTATTTTGTAAAATTTACTAATTATGTATTAAAATTTACATAGTACTGGTGAATATGATGCTCAAAGGATCTTCACTAAAATTATATGATTTATTATTTAATTCAAAATAATTTTTAAATTAAAATTGCCAACTACTTTTTAAAAGTTTGAATTCTCTTTATCTACAGAAGAGGTTCCCAAATAGTGTTCCATGGAACCATAGGATTCTGTGGAAAAGTCACTGCGGTTCCAACAATTAAGAATTTATTTCATCAATTTTGATTTTTGAAACCTATAATTAAATTAAAATTGCCAATTAATAGACCTGTAATTAGGTTAAAATTGCTATTTTAACCTAATAATTCATTATTTATTTAATATTTCTGTTATTTTTATGTAATTATTTAATTGAAGTACTTGTAAAGAAAGAAATTTCCAAACAATATTTTTAACAAAAATAACAAAATTCTATTATTATTTTGCATCGAGTTAAAATAGCCAAATTTAAGAATAAAGGAGTATATTTTTCTGATAACCATTCTCAATGTTTATTTTCTTCCTTTTTTGTTTTTATTTGATGGAAATCATATCATTAATCTTTTTTCTTCTTCTTATCAATAAATGAATATTCTTCATCAATGAATATTCTTCTTATCAATAAATTAAAATAAATAATTATTTTTTAAGAAAATGGGTTTTACTTTTTCAACCTTAGATTTTAATGATTGTTAGTTGAGGAAAGTGTAAAACACTTTGTTTCTCATTCTGTTAATAGGTATTCTTCTAAATTATAATTTTAAAAAATTAACACTATTTAATAAATGTCTAATTAACAATAAATGAGATTTAAGTAATATTCAGTATTATTTATAGTATGTTTTAATAAATGGGATTGGTGGATATTTAATTTTATGAATATTTAATTTTATAATCAGTACAAATTTTAACCAATGATTCTTACTTTGGGCAGATGTAACAAGATTTGTTTCTTACTTTTCTTATGAACATTCTTAAATTTGTTTTAAGTAGTTGTTTAAAGAAATTTTGGTTGTGACAATTTAGACTTTAATTATTGTTAGTATATATAATAATATAAAATGTTCATTTTAAAAATGTTCAATGAAATATTTTTACTATCTTATTGATTAAAGATTTAGTCATAAAATAAATAGTTTTCATGAATAATGGAAAACAAATTATTTAATTTTATCATTTTATTTTTTAATGTATCAAAACTTGCATATTTAATTTACAATTCGGTTTCAGTAACAATAGCAAATGTTTTGTTTTTAGAATTGTTTATAGATATATATATGTAATACTCTGAGATTTATATTTTTTATATTCTAAGATCTCTAGTTTGAAGTATGTATATTACTGGATAAAAATGTATTCTTGTAAAGTATAAACATTTTCTGTGTGTTTATAAATATCATGCAATGTTTGTATGAAGTATGTTTTTTATAATTTAAAAATTATGTTTAAGAAATTGTTGTATCTTAGATTAATATGATTATAGCATACCTTTTAAAAAAGTGAAACAGTATAAATAGCTAAGAAATCTTATAAAATGTTACTATATTTTTTATACTGTAGATATTATAAAAGAATGTTACCGAAGTAGTGAAAAATTGTATTTTATATGTTTGAGATTATTTACTATACATTTTATACATTATTATAATTTACTTTTTATTTTTATTGTTTAGTTGCCTTAGAAATCGTATACTAAAGCATTAAAAAAAATTCATTTGCCTGTAATACAATTATTTTGTAAATTACAACTATCTATGCTGTCAATTGATTGGAAGATCTCTTTTTAACAATTGTCCCTCCACTATAAATTCCATTTAAAATTTGCCATAGAGGGGCATTTAAATATCATTTTAATATTTCTTTCAACATGTTCCTCCCCTATTCAGTTTTTTGTTGAGAGACATTTTAAATGGCATTTCTAAATCACTTGAATTTTTGAGTTACAGTAGAGAAATCTGGCTGTAAGAGCAAACATTAGTTTAGTTTAAATAGGGCAAGGCAGTTACATTCAAATGAAAAAAAGATGCAGTAAAACTTCACTAATCTGAACCAGTTATGTTCATTGCTTGTTTTGATTAATCCAAAAATTCTGATTGTAATTAATGTTTCACTCGACTTGTAAAATAATTAAGTATAAAGGTATAAAAATTTGAATTTTTTCCGATGCTAAATTGTTTTAAAGATGAAAGGTTAATGTGTTATTAATTTATCTCTTTCAAACTAAATTGTTGCTTTACCATTGTTTCCCACCGAATTGTGTTACTTTCCCATTTAAACTACATGCTCAATGTACCCTTTATATAATTTTTTAAATATTCACTTGAACCAAAAGAAATTATGTAAACTTATTTTATCAACAAATTTCTCCAGATTTTCACCTTAATTAAAATTCATATTTTATCTTCCTATTCTTTTATTCAATTTTTAAGAAATAAAAACTCTCTTTTTAAAAAAAAGGCTTTTAAGAATATTTTTACAAAGATTCTTTTCAATTATAATTTTGGAGAAGTAATATCAGTTCTAATTATTTTGAATTTCCAGAATTCGAATTTTTCGGGTTCTACTGATTCTCAAAGCATACTCTGCTTATAAAGTCTTTAACTAAAACTATTTTATGTCTTGCATATTTTTCTTTACAGCCTAATAATGTAAATAATATGTTACACTAAATTTAATAACATTTATAATGTTTAGACTAAATTTAATTGCAGATAATAATAAAAAAGATTTAATTGCAGAGATAATTTTAATAGTAGTATACATTGTGTGTGCAATAAATTTTCACTTTCTTATGCATGTAAAATAATACCAAAACTCAAAAGAAAAATTTCTCTGTTTTTCATTTATTTTTCAGTTTAACTAACTGCATTTAAGCAGTGCATTTATATTTTTTACTTTTTATAAGATCTTAGTTAAGATAATTCTCATATTTACAACTTGTCTAATAATTTTTATTTTTTGTATTATAGTTATGAAACTTTTGTAGTTTTTACAAAAAAAAATTATATACATAAATATGATATCTAAGTGCTAAAAGAAACTCATGTATAAGCTTATTTAAGAAACAGAACAAATTAAACTATTAAAATTTAATAGTGAGCTTTGTGAATGTAAAAAAAATAATCTTCCGTTAGTTGTAGAGCTGAATGGGTAAAATTGTACAAAAAATTGCTAGTCAACCAATGTTTCTCTCTTTGCATAGAGAAAAAAAAATTTCCATACTTTTGTTTATATGTTTAAAATTAAGAGACAAGTTTTAAAATCATGTGTAAACTGTTGCTCCTAAATTAGTCTTCCTTTATAAATTAAAAATTTTTTTACTAAATATGTAATTTGTTTTTTGCGAACTTTTTATTTACTGTAAAGAAACTTGTTTTGTTTTTACATGCATATTTATTCAAATATACATGATTGGAACAGCTGCTCAAATTGCACAAAATGAAATTTCTGCACCAGCCTGCTACAAAACTCTAACAATATTCATTGTGCAAAAAGCACAAATTTGGGTCAATTTTGCACACAATTTGTGCACAAAAGTCAGTTTTGTTTGCTCCGAAAGAGTCATGCTGCTGTTCCATCCCTAAATATGAAATTATTAAGAAATGTCTGGAATGTGTCTTAACTATTGTGTGTATATTTGAATAATATATATTTTGTATTTGATATTTATACATGTGTTAAATGGAAGTTCTACGCTAAAAAAAAGTACTTAACTGAGTAAAAATATTGCCATAATAAGTACAATCCCATTGATGATTTAACTACTCAGCACGGATTGACAAACTATCTACATTCGTGTCAAATATTTAGAAAAACATTTCATCTTTTAATGCTACAATTTAGAACTTATGATGAATATTCATAAAGAACAACATCAGCCACTGATGTAGATCTTCGTTAATTAAAAAAGATTGCTAACATGCTAAAAATTCTAATTGATATGAACTTCTTTCTTCACTTTTGAGAAACCTTTCAAATACAATTCTTAATGATTGCTTCTCAGCATTTCTCAATTTCCAATAATCGCAAAATATTCTTAACTCAAAGTGTTTCTTTAAAAGAAAAAAAAATTAGAATAAATTAGTTAACATTTGATTTCACTATAAATAGTTTGTCAAAAATGCAATTCAATGAAGCTAATATAACAAATTTGACTTCTGCATATTTTAGAAAAATTTTGTAATTTTTGTTGACAGAAGTTGCAAACATTACCAATTAAAAGTTTTAAAGAAACAATATTAAACCTTATTATTTACGTTGCAATTTTAAATCTATCTTACAGTCAGTCAACAATCCTAGGTATTAGTATGAAAATAAAATATAAAAAAGGTAAAGCTAATGGCAGCAGATGCTTCCACATCAGAATTCTATGACTTTCGAAACCAATATTTGAAGTTAAATGTATAATGTTAACTTTTAGCTCCAAATTTGGAATTTACAATATTAATAATAAAATTGCTTTTTATTTGTTTAGTGCTTCCATGATTTTTTTTAATTTTTCTCAAACCATTTATTTATAAAGTAAAATATAATGTTCAGTTTATTTATTTTATGGTGGTTGTTATTGATAACTTTTAGTTATAGTTGGTTATATTTTTAGTCATGTTTTATATGAAAAGTAAACAGTATATTAGCAAAAGATCTTTTTTATATATATTTTTAGAGTTTTTATCTTTAGTTATGCATTGTTATTTAGTTTTTATATAACTAAAAATGTTTCTATTGTTTAAACGACAAATGTCCTATTTTTATAAATTTGTTATTGTATTTAGAAAGAAGTATTTATCTAAAATAAATCTTATTCACATAAAATGACGTGGATAAATTTGAAGAAGAAAAAAATTAAACCCTTTAATACTGTGGTTCTTAAGAGTCCTCGGCATCTTGGATTTTATGTAAAATTTTTGATTTGGATATATATATTTGTACTTCACAAATCATAGATGATATAGTATTATTCAACAGCACAATACCTTTTAAAGAGTTGAAAAATAAAGAGTTCTCAATATTAGATCAGGATAAATAGCGCCTGATAATCTATAATACTATGAATTTTTCCTCAAAATTTTAAAGCAATAAAATTATGCGATTTGTGGTTTTGAGAAAGTAATTTAAAACTTCACATGTGTCAGCTTTTGGATTTTTCAAAATTTAATTTTATTATAGTTTAAATTGATTGAAACCGATTAGGATAATGCTAAAAAAATTCCTATAAAGCTAATAGCACAAAAAAATTTGATATTTATAAAAAATCTGAAAACAGATAACTGCATACATTTTAAATGCTTTTAAAAAACTTCTGAATGCAGAATTGTATTGTCTATTTTGTCAGAGAAAATTTTTATTTTATTGTATAACCGTCGTCGAATAGCCGACCCAATTTTTGAGGTTTGCGACTACTAATGTTTAACTCTGTAGCCTTGTAATTTTGAACCCAATCCAGAAGACAAGGAAACTTCTGGATACAACTATTGGGGAAACTTGTCTTCGTGGAGGACTTTTTGATGGAACTAACTCGCATTTGCGTTACATGGAGAGGAAAACCTCCCACAGTTAGCCTGATGGCAAGGGAGCTCTAACCCATAATCCATCTTTCACTGATGATATTTTACGTCAGCATTAGTCGGTGCTAGCCGGATACGGAATTCGAGCCCCTGAACCATCACGGCTGTCAGAGAAAATTAAACGAGAATTTAAAATACCGCTCTCTTTATATCTCAAATTCTGATTGGGTGGCGGCCTTGTATATTACATGAATCGAAAGATACTGTTGAGCACAGTAAATTTAATTAAGAGGGATAAAATAATATTTAAATTTTTCTCCCCCACCCGACCCTCTTGGTAGTTGATTTCGGTTACGAGACTCCTCTGACGTAGGAGTGGAGACGAGAGGGGAAAATACATAAAGTGTGCAGTAATTTCGATTCTCTAAATTTTTTCTGGCAAAATTATACCTATACTGTTCTGCAATCAGAAGTTTTTGAAAAGTAGTTAAAAACAGCATACCTTTGCGTTTATTTATTTAGATTTTTGATAAATATTTTTTTTTGTGCAATTAACGTTATAATTTTTTAAGCATCGATCATCCTAAGTCGGTTTTCATTACCGTAAACTGTAATAAACATATATACATATTTTAAAAAACCTGAAAATTGACAAATGCATAATTTTAAATGATCACTAGTAACCACAAATCGTATATTTTTATTGCTTTTAGTTGAGAGAAAAATTCCCTAGAGGTTCTAAAAATTATTAGGCGCTATTTCTCCTCATCTAATTAACCGTTTGAGTGCGGCGAAGCGCTATCGCGCTTCGCTTGTTGTGTACCGAAAATGCGGAGACGCTGCTGTTGGTTGTTAGTAGTTGGTTAGTAGTGTTGTACGCATATTATTCCGCGCTATTAGCATATATATATAAGAAAACTCTTCAGCACTCAAGTGGTTAAATGACCTCTTTATTTTTCCTTTTTTTTCAGACGATATTTTGTGGTCGAATAATGTTATATCATCAAAAGTTCGTCAAACACAAGAAAAGGAAAAATTAAACCTTAAATTCAAGATGGCGAGGGTAGGGGAACCATTATTGGTCTGTGTAAAAGTTCCAAGTTGCCTTTTTTTAAATGAAAAAATTGTTTATATCATTGTTAAAAAATGATATCAAAAAATTTTATTTCTCAAGTTATGAAATTTTGCTGGAATATTTAGTTTGTGGGAAGAAAAAAGGATTTAAACACTGAAAACATGCTTATTGTAAAATTTCAAAACCTAGACATGCTTAATTTATTTTGATATGAATCCAAAGTCTAAAATGTTTTTATAGTTGTAAATGTTACTGATGTTTAGATTTTAAAGTGGCCTGCAAGTAAACTTTTAGTGGAATTGTGATATCTAAGGGGAATTGGAATCCACTACTATATTAAAAAAAAGACTTAATTTAGGATTAAAACCACTAAGATATTTAAGTCATGCAGAAAATGGATGACACAAATACTGCCACAGCTCGGACATGGTTCACATATTATTTAAGAAAAAAAAACAGATGGTGCATTAGTTAAATATCATGCCCAGCAAAATCGAGGCACTTCGACCACTTGGCTGGGAAATCCTGGAAACGCTACGTATAGTGTGGTAATTATAGCAACAACAACAAAAAAAGTTCCTACGGAAAAATTGATACCCAAAATTAATTATAAACAATGGCTGAAAAATCACGAGACGATCGGTCAAATAGTTTGGAAGTTAAAAGGGTTTTATGCACAAAAAAAGTACTATTTTGTACTTGTACCAATTTATGCATCTGGCATTGCTTTCTAGACAAGTGAGGAAATAATTTTTCACGCCGAGTCGAATGAAACTACACGAGTCAAGAGAATTAATAGTCACAAGTTTTTATATATGAGCGTGCAAGATAATGTGGTAACTTACATAAAGAATTACTCAATATACACATTAATATACATATCGCTTCTTTCATAATTGCAATGGAAAATATAGCGCTTAAGTAGGTATTTATTGTGGATAGAAACTTTTATGGGTCTGGTTGGCAGAGCGTTGAACTCAACTCCGTGAGAGCGGGAGTTCGAAGCCAGACGACCGAAGACTCCTCGTGCACGTTAAGTCTGTCGGGTCACAAAGTCCTCCATGTTCCCATAACGAATTATACCTCTGGGGGTACTGAATTGGAGATGGATCATTTTCTGGTACAGGTCAAAATTACGATCTGTGGATGAACGAATGGGTTTGCCCTATAAATGGGTGTTGCAGAAGTCGAATTCGTGGCCATAGATGGCGCCACAGGAAACCGAGAACAATCGAACCCTTTGCCTCAATAGCCTACGACAACAGAAACTTATACTTCCAGATTTCTACCGATTCGTCCTTGTATCCTTTCAGATGACATTAACATTTCATTATTCACCTTTATCTTGGATAAGCAAATTATTTGTATTCACCATATTTATAACAAAAACTTTTATGGTAATAAGGAATTATTTTTAGTGGAAGATAATTTTTCACTTAGTGCGAAATACAATCGGAATTTATTACCCATTTGCAAAATGGTTGTTTTGGGTTTGATGGCGAGCATGTGGATGTCATCACACATTTCAGCCTTAGCACCTATCGAATTGTCTATTAGGTTGACGAAGATTGCAATAGATAAAAACTTGAAATTGCTAATATATCAATTATTTACTTATGCTATAAATATCATTGGGAAATCTTCAGGCCGCAAGTACCGTTATACGAAGCGTATTCTAAGTACCCCCACTGATATGTTAATAATGCGAGTCTCTGGCGGTCCTAGAATATCTAGCTTAGTTTGTTTCCATGGTATCATGTCTGTTAATTTGTTGCTTCGCATCTGTTTCTCCTCGCCACTTTACAATATNGGAAAAATCTGAGAAAAAGCGGAAATCTGCGGAAGAATCTCATCCCTGTAATTTGTTGCTTCGCATGTTTCTCATCTCGCCACTTTACAAGATCAGTTTGAATCTTCGCAGAGTAAAGAGGAGCATAATTTAAATTCTTTAATTAGTTAAAATTTCGAAAAGAAAAAGTTATTTCTATGAGAGTCAAATAGCCGTGAACAAGTAAGCTTTCACGAGACTCGCAATCATTTTTGTATTACTTTTATAACAATTCAATAGTTTTGTTGCTTCCTGTGAAATATCTTTTTAAATATATACAAATATCCTTCACAAGTAGTCAAATCAACATCACCCCAATATTGGTGACGCAGCCTGATCAGAAACTTTGCTGTCACCCAAATATGGGTATCATGGCAGTCAATGTGTTAAATTATATGCTGCTAGAACTCCCTGAAAGTAGAGGTAGCACTTTTTTCTGCAGAACATGACTGCTTGCACTGGCTCAATTAAATTACCCTTTCCTGCGCATACAAGATTTCGAATGCTATCCACACTTTTATTATCTATTTTTCTATTGATGTTTTACAATTCAATTCTGAACACTGAATGCGGACAAAAATTTAAAAAATGGAAAGATTACCAACTCAGTTGATTGTGACTTTTTGATGTTGTGTGATAAGCATTATAACTCTATAAATTTACCCTTTCAGAAACTATTAAGTTAAATACAATTAATTTTGCCTTTTCTCAGCACCAAGGTTTTTATAGAAATTTTTCTTTTAAAATGACAGTCAGAAAAAATTTATAAAAAGTTAACCATTTAAGAATATTTCCATAAGATAAAAAATTAAGATTCCAGATAATCTGTGTCACATTTAATACAACGTTAGCAGTGGTTGTCATACTAATCACACTCTATCCTTAATCTGCAAAGCCTCACAAAAAATAGTCACCCCACCCAAAAAATGCGTAATTCTGCACTTTATTTTCATTTTTCTTTGTCAGTGGTTACTTTATAAATCAAACATACCAGAAATTTACACAGGGATAAATGACAATTATCTTTAAATTCTACAAAAACCTAATAACTTGAATGCAGACTTCATTCTACAGCAGGAAAGAACTCTTAGCATATTTCAGTTTTTAAATAACTAGGAAGTATTTAAAGTTATTATATAACTTAAAATATAATGAATGTAAAGTTTTGAAACTAACTTTCTTCCTATAAGTCTTATGACCATCTTCTCACATGATACTTATAAAATGCTGCGTTCTAAAAAAATTTTTTTAACCGGAAGATCACTAAAAATTTTGAAGAAAAAAAATTAAGATCTGAAATCACTTATGTAAAAATTAGGGAAGTATATTATTTATAAATGTTACTATTTTTCGCTTTTGATAGGACAATTTGTCCCTGCAGCAGGTAATATATCAACCCTGAATTGTTTTCACAATTTATATCATATAAAGAATAAAAATACTTTTCATAAGTATCTTGTGTTACAAGTTTCAAAACCAAGTTATAATTTATTAATATTAAAGTTAGTTTTTATGAGATATGCATATAGAGTACAGTAAAAAGAAAAATTAACAAGTCAATATACATTTGTTGCTGATTTATTTAAGCTCCTTTTTTACACCATTACAAAATACAATGAAAAAAAAATGACTAAATATTTCATCCTAAAACAAAAAGGGGTAAAGATGTTTTGTGATACCCCTAGATTTTCTCATGGAAGAAAATCAAATTACAAATATGTAGTTCCAAAAAAGCTAGACAAAAACAATTTTTAAAACGCAGAAAGTCTGAAAAAGCATATTCCTCATCGGGATGCATTGGGTAACAAGGTATGATACAATTAAAACAAAGAAAAGAATATCACAAATATCAATGTATATGTGCTAGACATAGAATTAGCAAAAAAAAAAAAAAAAAAAGATTATATGGCATCTATATCCAAATCATCATCCTCATTATCAGCGGCAGAGACTTCTTTCTTTACAGGTTTAGGTGCCTCTTTTTCCACACTTATTGATGTGCTGATGTGACGATCAGAATAAACAACCTGTTTGGAAAAAGAATATAAATATATCATTCCAATTAAGAAAACCTCTGCCTTGGTATTCATTTCAGGTTAATTAAAACTCAATTCCAATATTGTCAATAAATTACACAGCAGAAAATGAGTATATAAGGAAATTTTTCAAAAAGAGATGGTTTGTATTCTCTTGCCAGATCACAAATAGTACTAATGAAAATAGTTTTTTTTTTTTTTTTACTTACAATTTTCTTAAGTACAAATCCCAAAAAACTTCAATAACAATTGATAATTAAATTTATTAATCACTTATATTTTTATTCCTATATTAATATTTATAGAAATAACAAATTATCAGATCAGTACAATGTTGTTCTTTATATTTCGTGAATACAGTGCACTCCCGATTATCCGGGTTTATCACCGGTACAGGTCGCACTGACAATCAAAAAGCATGGATAGTCCGAAAACTCCTTTAAAGAAAAAATCAATATCAGTACAAAAAATATAAAAATTACTGACATTTGCATGCTGTATAACATCAAACTAGGAATTTTCCTTTTAAAAAAATGTGTAATGCGTCTTCGTCATATATTGATACACATGTTTTACGAACCGCAGTAATGTCACCGTAATCAAATCCTCCCATATAATCTAATAAAATTTCCACAGAGCAGCAGAATGAGGAATTGTATTTCCCTCATTTACTATATCTTCTGCATCAGTTACTATCATCATTATTTTATTTAACAACATAATGATGTCTTCATCTGTCAAATACTGGAAGTCAAGTTCACATGCATCNCGTAATTCGAAGCTTTTTTCAAAATGTGAGAAATTCGCGAATTTTGAAATTTATTTATAGAATACGCGAATTTCTCGCAGTAATAATTTTTTAATGCGAGAAAAGAAAAAAATATGCGAGATTCTCGCGTTCTCGCGCTGTAGTGAAAACACTGTATCATCATTATTTTATTTAACAACATAATGATGTCTTCATCTGTCAAATACTGGAAGTCAAGTTCACATGCATCACTTTGAAAAAAAATCTACAAAATTTTCTTCGCCAAGAATTTTGAAACCTCAGATTTCTTTTGCTTGTTAGAGAATACTGAAATCGTATTTTTCTTGAACATCTGAAGAAGATTGTTCATCAAGCGACATGATCTTTCTCCAAGATCGAGATAAAGTAGACGATTTTACCAAAGACCAAGCTGCTGATATTCCATATACTTCAATCCAATAATAAATATTGCTTCCAAAAATTTGGTAGTGTTACAACTTCATGAATAAGATCTTTTTAATCTTGAAAATGTTTCTCTTTATATTTTTCATGTGACTCCGGAATGAGCACAGATAATCCGTGCACGGATAATCTGTACTGTAATTTGAAAAGTAATTGTACTACATCTTAATGATCTCTAATTAGTAACATTAAAAAATAAAAAGACAAAGAAATTTAAAATTTTGAAAATTTATGCCAATTATTTTATAAATAATTGAACTAAGAAAATTAAAAACTAAATTTTTTAAAAAAAAAATGACAGGGAAAACAGTTATAAGCTATGGAGTATTCAGTCTAATTTTAAATAAATATTTTTTTAATTGCTTACAATAATTTTTAATTGTAAAATACTGTTAGCATAATTTTAAAAACTTAAGTCACCGCATTCGAATGACAGATTTCCTTCAACCAGATATTCGACACCAGAATGCTCAGTCATTCCACTTTTTTGTTTTACAATATATTTTTTTTAAATTAGCCTAGCAAATACAAAAAAACTACTTGTGGTTACAATTACAGCTTTTTATCTTATAAAGAAAAGGCTTCTTCCAAGTAAGGACAATTTATAAGGTCAGGGGTCTGTCCAGATCGAATTTACTACCGTTTAGCGGTACCTTCACAAATTCAACTTCAGGAAAAAAGGGTAGTTTCACAAAATACTTTTTCTTAAAATTTTTTTGTATTCCTTAAGAAATGATAAATCTATATTCTTGCCATATTTTTGTGTTGGATTTTTATATATATTTTTTAATTTTTCACAAATTATGTCTAAATTTTTACAAAATAGGTACCTCTCAGAAAAACCTAGACAGACCCCTGACCTTGGTGTAGACGAAAGACTTAATCTTAACATGTATAATCATTCCATTAATAATTTCCAAGAATCTTTTGTTTTACTGAAGAGAACTAAGTTCATTAAGAGAAGTATAAACAAACAGATCTAAAGTTTATCTACTTCAAAATTTTAAAAGAAAATTAAGTACCTCAACTGCTTCTTCATCATCATCCTCATCACTGTCTCCAGACTCCTCTTCCTCAGCCTCTTGAAGCCATTTAATAAAAGGTTTTGCCTTATCATGAATTTCTTGAGCTACATCCTTATTTACATATTTTTTGGACACCTACAAGAATAAAAAATAACTTTAACACAGTCACTTAACATTGTTGCTGAGAGAAAAAAATTTTATCCACATAAACTATTTATTACATAAATTCAAAGTTATGCCCTTTCTGATATGAGGAATCCAGTGGTTTTGGTTACATAAAAAGGAGATATTAAAGAAGATGACAATTGAATAAAATACTAAATTGGTCTATTTAAGCTCAAAATTGATGCTATAATCCAAATAAAGTTTCTTTTAGTTAACATGAGCCCTATGATAAATGTTACCATACAAAATGCTGAAGAGTTTATTGGCCAAAAAAGAATCTGTATAATTATATTTACTACTTGCTAATGAAATGTAAGACTTTTGTATCGATTAACAAAATTTTTTCACTTAAATTAGGTAACAAAAAGAATACTATGCTGTGTTTAGAGCTGAAATACAAAGTAGACAATTTTTACCTTCTGCGACCAATCTATTAACACTTCTTCCTCCAAAATGTCAGTATCATAAAATGCTTTCAAAATGTGTGGAACCTTGACAATTAAGTTATCTTTATGCAAATTGATTACTTGTTCCAATCCACCCATCAAATATTTTTGGGCTTTTTGACTCCCATGGGTAAACTAAAGAAAGAAAAAAACATTTAGCACTCACCCAAGCAAATTAACTCTTAATAACAACCAAAATAACACTAAAAATAAAAACTTACTCTTAAAAACAAAAGTCTGTGAGTTTTAACTTCTTGAATGATGTGCTCCCCAAGCAACAATTCACACAAGACTAACACAGCCTTATCTTTAATATCAAGTCTCTCAGCCTCACCAACCAATTCTTTTTGCAGGTTTTCAATGGTTCCAGTTTCTTTATGTTTCTAAAAAAAACACAAAGGAAATTAAATTTTAACCTCTCAAAAGATTTTATTTATTTTTTTACTTAAAGAATTAAAATCATTATTGAGGATGAATATCAGAGATTTAGAAAAATATGGGAAATGTTGCTGCATAATTCATTAGAATGCTTCATCACATAAATTAGTGGCATTAGTGCTAAACCATATCTCTACCTAAAAAGTTATGAATGGACCTGCACCATTTTTAGTTCATTTTCTGAGGTTTCACAATGTAATAGTTAAAAGCACCACACTTAATTAAATTCTTAAACCACTTAACTAAAGATTCTTTCCAAGTTGAACATGAAATTTTAAAATGTACAGAATTTATAAATTCTCAAAAGCCCACTATTTAATGAATATGTTATTGAATGCTGTTATTACTACTAAGCTTAACAACAGCAATTACAAAAATGTTTCACAATTACTATTTAAAGACAGTAAGAAGTGTTTAAAATACCGAGAATGAAACAGCCCAGATTTATCAGGACGTGTGTACTTTCATATATATCTACATATACATATATAGCACAATAAAAACAAAAAGGATAAAAAGAAAAAAGAAAATTAAAAAGTTATTTTGTTTTTAATATTTTTTAAAAATATTTTACTTAAATAATCTTTCTTCTTCTCTTTTCTTAAATCCATTATTTTTTATGTTTTCTCTCTATTTTTAACTTTATAATATATATAAAATGGTATATCAATTGTACCTTAACAAATTCATAGAATAAATCTAGTCTTTCTTGGGGGGATTTTTCTAAATCATCATTGAGCATTAGAGTTTTAGCTCCGGTTGTTAAACTCTCCATGCGCCTAGCTACAGATTCAGCATCAGTGCCGTCACACCAATCATCATCGTCATCCTATAAAATGAAAGTTTTATTTATTATCTTCATGATAATCAGAATTCAATTTCCATAACAAATTTCCTTAGTAGAATCTATTCCTAACTTTCACAACACCACCAAAACCATAGATATGTATACAAAGGTTTAGCTAATATAATAGAACAATTTGCTACTACTGAATTCACGATCATATTGGTAAATTAGAAATATAGGCTTTAAACATTTTTGAGATAAAAATCTCACACATTATACAAACTATTATAAAAGCTTCAAAGGAAAGATTTCTAATTATTCCAATATTTATTTACAATGTCCAATTATTCTATAATTTCCAATAATTGTCACTGAAATGTCCCCTTATTAGCATTGAACCACTATCTTAAAACATATTTTAAGTGAAAAACCAATTCAATAATTTATTCCCTACTAGTCTTAAAGCAAGAGATATTGGAAAAACGCTACGTTAGCGGATCCAGATTATTTTTTACTAAATAAGGTACAAAAAACTCATTAAAGCCATTAATACTAAAATTTTAATGGTTTCAGAAAATAAAATGGAAGAAGAAAAAAAAAGAACTTTACGCCTCTAGAATATTGAAGTTTATTTTAATGGCAAAAAAAAGCCCAGGTACGGAATTATTAAAAAATAAAAACAGTTTTTATTTTTCTGATGATTTTGCTTGAGTTTCTTTTCTAAATTTGTTATTTGTATTTCCTGTTTTTTCCTGGACTTCAATACAAAACCATCGGGGTACTGTGGGAGTTAATTTAGGCATTTGCTTCTCCCTCAATTAGAAATGGCTTTGTTCTTTGGCTACCGGGGCCGGTACCCCCTGAAGACGTCGGCTTCGGTGCTCATATTTTTATTTCCTTCATTTCCATTACTCCTAAATAATACATTTCTCTATAGTTTTTAAAGCATAGTGAGTGACTGACGTAATATTTTTTTAAAAAAACTTATGCATAAAAATTTTGTTGTTACTCTTACAGATTCTCCTTACTAGTCGAATTCTCCGGATTCTGTTTTGACAAGAAAAAAAGCTATGTCAATTTTCTTCAGATAAGACCAGTGGGCCAAAATACAGCGAAAAGGACTTTTTAGAGGGGATTATTCGAACTGAAATTTAGTAGAAATTTTTTTGAATCACAAAAATATTGCTATATACAAAAATATAAAAGAGTTTCTTATAAAAACCTAGCTATGCTGGAACGGATTTAACATTGTACCAAGTATAACTGATTTTAAAACAAAAGGTGCCAAGTAGTATACCTTTTCTGGTGATCCATTCTCCATGTCTGAATCATGATTTGGACTATGGGAACCACTATCATCACCATTCTGTTGCTTTTTGGGAGTTTTCTCATCCTTACTTTTTCTTTTGCCTTTCTTGGTTGAACCAGTGGTTTTAGTTGGATCCTGAAACACATCCAATAGTTGTAAAAAAAAAAATTTCTTTTTTTTCTTCTTTTTTTGAAAAAAAGAGAGCACTTCAGGGTCAGAATAACTTCAGAGATCAAATTATTAAGTGTTTTTTACCCTTTCAAGCAAATACAAATCAATCACTGCAATATTTAAACAAGAAAATAGAATTCTAAATTATAAACCAAACCCATAAAAGTGTTTTTAAGTTAAACTGATATTGTAAAAAATATCTTCCTATTTTAAAAATATGTAAGAAGTTAATTTGAAGTAAAAACTTTTAAATTAAGAGGGGACTGCGATATTTCAAGCAATTAAATTTTTACTTGAAATTCCCCCCCTCCTTAGCTATTTCACATAACTTAGAAGTGTAGCTGGAGTTTTTCTGTTATGATTAAGAGAGCATTTTGCCATTGGCAAGGTCCTGTAACCACTAATGCACTCAATATTTGTTAGGCACTAAGCTTAAAGTTAAGAATATTTTCTTGAAAAATCTAAAATTCCATTAAATTTTAAAATGCATGTAACAATGCACATTAAAAAAAAAAACTTAAACAATTCTTGTTTTCAACTATTTTATGATTTATTTCCAATGAATTTGCTTCAATTTACTACTAATTCGAAAACTGCTTAAACATTATCTTTAAAAATTGGATTTATATTTTAGGTAAAGTGGGATAATTTTCCTTAGGAAAAAAAAAACATAATACAAGTAATTCCAGATAGAATTCATACATTTACAAGAAGCAAGTCTACAAGATTAAAGACTTTAATACAGCTAGAGAAAACAAGATTTATTATTGCAGAACTTACTATCCTTAACAATTAAAATTAAAAAACCTAATCCATTTTTAAACACATTCAAACTTTCTATCTAAAGATTAAATATCCCATTAAAAGATTAATATTCCATTAAATTAATTTCTCACATACAAAGAAAATGTTAAATTAGTCAGATCAGGGTCTTCATGGATCATCTCAATGTCTTCAGGATTGAATTTTAAAAATTAAAATAAATAATATACGCACACAATTTGAGTAGGATACATAAAATTATAAGAAAATGTACTCACTTGTCCAGGTGGATTTTTAAGAATAAATGTAGTTAACTTGTGAGTCGAGTCAAGTTGTCCACTATAACCACAAGCAATGCATTTTGTGTTTATCACACCTTTCTTCGGGAGGACATTCTACATTTAAAAAAAGGAGGCATTAATTAAACAGACAACACATAAATCTTAAGCATTTATATATTCACAACATAAGATCGATGGTAAAATAATGAACTTATATATGAATAAATGAATCTTAAAAAAAAAAACTAGCAATGTTTTATACTATTAATTATTCATAAACAAAGCAAAAAGCTTAGGAAAACAAAAAACATCAACAAAAAAAAATTTTCAACTTTAATTTTATGTTTCTTATGTGCTCAATTATATCGAAAGTTTGCATACGGAAAACTTTTTTTTTTTTGTGTTATGATATCCAACTTAAGAGACTAATTAAGAAAAAAACAAGGTGAGCAGCCAGATTTTTCAAACAAAAAAATAGACACCTTTTAAGTACTTTAAGCACTCAGAAAATATTTTTAATCACTTTCCAAAAAAAAAATCAATTAGGATCTGTGCAGTTATAAAATTTTTTTATTTAGTTTAAAAATCTTAATTTGTAAACATAAAATCGATAAAATTATTCAAAAATTTTGCATAATCATGATAAAATAACTAGTTTCCGATAAAAATTAGAGAAAATTGCAAACATTTTTGTAATACAGAAAGACAATCAATACGGCAAAGAAAAAATCTCGTTTTAAAGGATAGAAAATTAAGCACTTTTTACAAACTTCGAATAAAAAAAAGTATTTTTATGGGCTGTTAAAAAATGTCATTCAAAAACAAGCACATTTAAGCACTTTTTAAAAATGCTACACAACCTAACAAAATAATCGCTCTTTTAGTTCATTAAAATTTATAACAAGGCAGCAGTTTATAAGAAAATTATTTAAGTTACTTACCAAAACAGTTTCCGGATTGTCACAAGAAGGACACAAAACAAATTTCTTGATAAACCCATCCAAGAGATCCTGTAGCTTTGCAGCTTCGTGAGAACCATTAACAATATAACGCTCATTTTTCAAGTCAAACTGTGTTTGAGCACCAAGTTCGCATCCAAAATATTTGGTTGGGTCTAAAATAAAATTAAAATAAGTGTTTTTATACAGGAAAAAATCATTAAGTTTCAAAGGCTAAGCAGTCAACAAAAATTCTACACATGTGTCGATTTGATGTCAAATAATACCTCATAAATAACAATGCATTTTATCATGTTAAAATATTATTAAAACAAAATAATTGTTTTGCTTTTTTAACAAAACTGATTTTGTAACAAATTAATCTTAAGCAATCTAGAATTCTAAATTTTTAAAAAGCAACAAATTAGGTTTTTTTCTTTTGCTGTTTCAAGAGTTACAGAATGAAAACTTTCAGGAAAAAAAATATATAAATTAAGCATGGAGCTAATAGTGAGTTGAAAAAAGTTAAATAGTTAATAAAGTCAGTCAAGTACTTATACTAAGAAATTAAATTTATTAACTACAGAAATGAGAACTTACATGTTGGAGGTCTATTCAAGGCCTTAGCTACTTCAACCATATTTACCACTACAGTCTTAATGCCATTGCCCTTTCCTTCCACCTATATCAAATATTCAAAATTAATAAATAAAAATCTAAAACAAGAACTACAAAAATATTAAAGCAAAGGATAAGATTATAAACTCATCACTAAAATAGAAGTCTTCCAATTATTTTAAAACGAATTTTTTTTTTTCATTATTTACCTAAATGGAGAAATTTGAGAACATATGGGTAAACAGGAGATAGTCGTAAAATACAGGAGTTTTTGTTAAAAAACAGCAGGTATGAGTTTATTTAATCTGGAAGCATTTTTACATGGCTAACGTTTCAACCGATGTTTAATTGCCAGTTTTAAAATATAGTTAATTTTTCCGATCTGATAATGCAAGATAATCATGAATTTTTTCAAAAATAATTTTAGTTGTTGTTTGAATTAAATTTGATTTAGGATATATTCAATAAAATTATATAAATTCTACTATCTAAATTTAATTTTATTTAAATTCCTGAGCTGACACTATCATGTATTAATATAATACTATTTCATATTTAGAGTTTTATGCAATGATTCTGGCAAAATCATGATTCTTACTGACTCATGGCTCGAAAAAAATTACGGGTAATAATAATTATTTAAATGAGGAATTTTTGATTGAATAGTTAACTTAAAGGAAAGTTTTAACTCATGTAAAGTAAAGTGAATATGCTTCTGCAATAAACAGCTTTTGAGTACACACATGAAAGGCTTGGGACGAGATGACAAGCCACATTTTCAATCAATTTCAATGACAAGACAATATGACAAGCCACATTGTTCAGGACAGGATTTTTTCCAAACAGGAAATAAGATGTTTCTGTATATCCTGCTGCCAACAAGTAATTTAAATAATAAAATTTTGAAAACAAAACTAAAGAACAATTTTGATTAAAGAACTTCGCTTAAGAAAATTGGCTTATCACCACATCGTCATCCTCTTCAGTCTTTCATACAAAAGTATATAATAAATTACATATTACTTAAAAGTTGCAATAATAAATTATAAATAATGAGAGAGAAAACATAATTACCTTGGCAAGGAGCTTTGGCATCTTATAGCGGTAAAATTGGTCAGAAAGACTACGATTGACGTTGATGTTACTCATGATTAAAACTGAAATTAATTAGTGGAGGGATCAAAAAGCTTTTTTAGAATGTGGGTAGAGAAAGAAGTGCAAGAAACTGGCCTGCCAGATTCCCTGCTTGCTGTCAAGAACAGATTGCTGGGAGATGAGGCTGAGGAGATGGAAAGTCACGATCTGAATGGCCGTAATTTTTGATGGTTACAAAGCACCCTAAAACATGACCCATACATTCAGAAAAACATTCTCTAACATGCTGGACAACAAAAATTATTTTATTATTTCACTAGATACACTTCCAAGAGAAAATTTAAAAAAAGTTAATATTTAAAGCACTGAAACAAAACAAAATATTCCACTTGTTGGCCCCTGTAATATTTTTTAGTTTATCATTACTAGTTATCAAAACATTATTAAAGTTGAATGTTACCCATGGAACTATTTAGTTGATATTTCCTCGAGAATACAATTTTATGGCTCCTTAATTTTCAGCTTTTTATTTCAATTTTGCAAACAATTCTTTGATATTTTTTTCATTAATTTATTAACATTTTCAACTGATTATCAAAGTATTAAATGTTTAACTTGAATTAAAATTTTATAATATGGTTAATCCCTAAATTAAACATTTTATGAAAATTTAGAAAATATTGAATATTAATCAAAGTATAAGACATTTAACGGGACATAAAGCTCTACACATTTTTTATTATATTTCAATAATTTGGTAAATTAAGGGTTAGTATAGTTAAAAGTTTTAAAGCAATCTATTTTAACATAATATTTAACTCAAAAAAGTTTGAATTTTAATGAGGTTAAAGATCTTCAATAATAAAAGCAAATTAACAATGAGCATTAAATTTAAAATATAAAAACAATTTAAGGAGTAATATTACATAAAACTGATACTTCAGATATAATTGAAAGTGTAACTTCTAAAAATTTGAAGTCTATGAGTATCAAAAAACAATTACAGCAATCACTTTTTAAAAAAATTTTTAAACAATTTTGTAAATAATTATATTTACAAAATAATTTTAAAAAAATTTTAACAATTCATATAATGACTAACATATATATTACAATCATTCACCATTGATATATTTAGGAATAGAATTTAGTTTTCAATTATTGTATTCTTATTTCCATTAAGGCACTTTTTTACTTTACAACACAAACAAAATGGAATATTCATGTCAGGTAAATTCAAAGAGTATTACAGCCAGAGTCACTGACCTTAATTTTTATAGTTAGCAGTAAAGTGACCGTTGTTTAATTGTCTAATTTTTTCAGTGTCCTGTTGCGCAATCAAAATATGGTCTATGGATTATAAAGCTACGATAGAGCGAGAGGAGCTAAGGAAAGACCTTTCAAATTCTAAATGTGATTACCTAGTCTGGAATCCACTCAGATATTTTAAGGTTAACTATTTGCTTAGATGTTTTTTAATCTGGCTGCAATTTCACGATAAATTAAGAATTTTAAAATTTATTTAGATGTGATGAACAGAATCTTAGTATGTCTGCTGTGTGACTATAATTTTTAATTAGAGACATACTGCGTTCTGAAAAGAGCCCTAGAATGTTGACTTTGCTGTGTTAAGTGAATCTGTTGTATGTGAAAGGATTTAATGAGTGGAGTTAAATTTTTATTGCTGTGCATCTGCTAAAGCAATGATTAAAGATTGGTATAATTTTAAGTGTTTTGAAGAAATAGTATCCACGCTATATAAATGAGTAAGTGTTTATTAATGGGGCTCACGTCAGTATGATGACAATTGTCGCTGTACTGACAATGTTCAACGAATGTAGCTAAGATCATATCGCTGCTTTAAAACTAAAACGACACATCTGCAGGCATTACACGTTTGCAAGATGTGTCGTTTTAGTTTTGAACCAGCGATATGTACGGAAGAAAGAATTGTCGCCTTGGGAGTTACAAAATAGTAACGAAAGTAGTTTTTTCTTTGAATTGAAATTTATGCATTTACATCATTCATTACTTAATGAAATTGGCCTATAAATTAAAACACAACTTTAGACTTCATACTAAATCAGGGGTCTGTCCAGGACAAATTTACTGCCGTTTAGCAATACCTTTACAAATTTAACTTTAGGAAAAACGGTAGTTTCACAAAATACTTTTTCTTAAAATTTTATTTTTGTATCTATTAAGAAATGATAAATCCATATTTTTGTGTTGATTTTTTAATATAAGTTTTAATTTTCACAAATTATGTCTAAATTTTCACAAAATAGGTACCTCTCAGAAAAACCTAGACAGACCCCTATAAATTTATAACACTTCATTAGACTTTCGAAAGACTTGAAACAAAAGAAATAAGTTAAACAAGAAAAATAAATACAACAAGGATTAATATGATTGATACATTAATTCATGTGGCAAAAAAATTAAAATCTATGAAGACTAATAAATTTACTTACTGTTAGGCAGGAGTATTAAATTTCCCCTACAAGAGCCAAAAATGGATAAAATTCATTAAAATAAAATATTTATCCGTGATGGGTACCTTTGTATTAGAACAATTTTTTTATTTGCCAAATAAAAAATTCAAAATCAAAAAAATTCAAAATCTGGTTAAATGGAATAACTACAATGAGGCAAATAGAAAAACACACCAATTTCTAATACACAAGCACCACTATTTAAAAACACCCACACATACAAACTTAAAATTTGAAGCCAACACTTTTCAAAATCTGAATAATTACAAATGCATCTAAATATAAAAAACTTCAAACTACTTTTAGCTCTTTAAACTTATAAAATATTAAGTTAATTTAAACCGGATCCAATAACCATCTAGATATTTATTCTTTCAATTGAAATTATTAAAGACTTGTGGGTATGGTATCTAATTTTTTAATTCAGCTTTTTTTGGATATATTATTTTGGCACCAAATCAAAAAAGACCAAGGCTAAGATTTGATTTTTCTTTATCTTATTGCATTTTGTAAAGAGTCTGATAATTCACATCAGCTCTAATTTTTTTTTTAATAATCTACATTATCTCAGAAATAAACTAAAAGTTTTAAAAACTTAATACCCATTGTTGTAGGTAACTAATTACTTCATTGAATGTCTATACATATTTTTTGGAAACGAAATTACAATTGCAATTACCAAACTTAAAATTCTTGCTTATATAGTAATCCATCAAAAAAAAATTTAATTACCTTACAGCTTGCCAATTGATGTCCCACTGCTTTCGGCAATGCATAAACCTTTGTAATCCTATATTCGTCAAACTAGATGACACAAGAATGTCTTCTTGATAGTGAGCTGGATTTCCACGACCTAAGTGTTCTGAAAATTATAGAAAAAGTAAAAATAAAAATATGAAGTTAAGTACTTGAGTACTTAAGTCATCAATTTAAAAAATGATGTTTTGTGCTTAATGGTAAAACAACAAGTTCTAAAGTTATATTGTTAAATCTACCTCATAACTTTCAATCCTTAATAGGGCTAGGCGGCAAATTTAGCCTAGTTATCATTAACAGATGTGCATAATATAAATTAACACAATCCACGTCAAATTTGTTACCATCCACCACAGAAAAATTTATATCACTTATTATAATTAAGCAAAAACAGTCTTAGATTTTAGATATACATACCAGTCAACATTGGAGAAATAAAATAACGGAGATTTTACTAGCGACATTTTGACTATGCATAAAGTTCTGATACATCATTCATAATTTTGTAAGTCAGAAATAGAAATTCAAAATTTGAAATAATATAAGCACTTACATTTAGCAAATTAAAAAATATGTATATAAATCTTAATCTAATGAAAAATTTTTAAACCATTATTTATTCAAACTATAAACACTCAACATACTGCAGATATATTACTATTACATATAATAATTTTCATAAAAACTATTACATTTTCAAAAAATATAAATTTTTGAGCGAATTCCCTCAAAATTAGGTTTTGACAAAAGGGTTGAAACTAATTACAAGAAAATCATCAATTAATTGCTTACAAAAAGCTTTAAAATTCAGATTTTTAATTTGCAGAAAGTTTATATATCATAAAACTTATTTCAAATTATTTAAGCTATACATTTTAAGTTTAAGATATATTAGCACTTTTTAGCTGAAGAAAAAAAAGAAATATATAAATTTTTTGAAATATCCTTTATGACATACTAGTTAGTCTGCTTAAAACTTATATTAACCATTTAGATATTTTTTAAGTATATATGTTCAGTTACAAGAAATTAAATTTTGCCTACTAAGTTATATCATGAAATTTTCTTATATTTTTTTTTTTTCATTAAGAATACTTTTAAAGTAAGAAATACAGCAAGTTTAATTATTATGAAACTTAAAAATGATTGTATGAATTAATTATCATTTATAAGTTACAAAATTTAATATTAACCAACAGTTTAATTACTTCTGCTTAAATAATTAACAGTTTAATTTTATTTGAATATTAGATAAGAATGTTAAAAAAATAACTAAAATAACTTAAATATCTGGATGGATATTTCTGGATGGATTCTGGATGGTATTCAATAAAAATATACACATTTCCATAAAGTTTAAATTTAATAGATCTTAATTAATATGCATATTCTAGACTTTTTCCTAAAAAAAAATCTAGTAAGACTTTTTACTAAAAAAATCTAATAAGAATTTTTTCCTAAAAAAAATCCAGTAAGAATTTTTTCCTAAAAAAAAATCTAGTAAGACTTTTTGTGGCAATAACTTTATTGATCGACTCGTATTTAATCTTGAGATTTGACAAGATCAACAGTTTCAAGTAACCATATCTACTGACTGTATTCACACCTGTCAACTGATATGAAAAACAAGTGTACATTTTTTTCCTTCTTAAACCTATCACCTTTATTTCTAGTTCATTGGCTAAAATAGACCTCTTTGATTTTTAATGCTTGTAGACTGTTTTCAATACTATATATTTATAACTTTTCAACTTTATAATTGTATTTTTAATAAAAACATACTGCATTACAACATTCAGTTGCGTGGTATTACTATTCATTTACCTATTTATTTGATTGTGTAAGCATACTGAGTATGCATAAAACGAGATATGAAATAGACCTATTCCTGGGGTGATTGTGAGCCCAAGTCAAAATTCCGGAAAATTTCTTGAGTTAAAATAAAAAATAATTAAAAAAAAGTTTAAATTGAAAAAAATCTATTTTCCTTTTTCTCAATATTTCTCAGTTGACTTAAAATATATTTAAAATTACACATACCTATGAGGACCAGGAGAAATAATTAAAATTTACAAATATGTCTCTTTCTCGAGTTTATGATTATAATAACTATTTACTGATAAAAAATTAATATTAATCATGAAAGTTTATAAAGTATCTTTCTGGCTCTCCCTTACAAACAAATAAAATTAACCGCGTTTTAAAGTTCGACCTTTGAAAATTTGATTTCCGGAAACTTCTATGATCAATGATTTTTTTAAACGTCTGGACCTTCGATCTCCGAAAACTTCCGGAGCACAATCAGCCCTGCTATTCTTAAAGACTTTTTCTAACTTATATATCATAACTATTAAACTAATTACAGCTAAAAACTGAAGTACAGCATTTCAAACATAAAGGCAACTTTTAATTGTGGAAAAAAACCAGCCTCGAAGAAATAGGTTTATTCCACCTCAAGTCTCAAGTTGTAGAATTAGAAAAAAAAATTTCAAAACATGATCAAATATTATAAATTTTTTCATTTCATAATTTTAATTTAGTAAAAATAATAGTATTTATTACCAACCTATTAAAACCTAATTTTAATACCAAGATAGATTGCATCATTTAATAAAAAGTTTCTAAGACAATGTTTGATCTGTGATTGTTTTAAGAGATCATGACTTAAATTTTGAGAGCTAAGATGTAGATATTAAAGAATCTTGTAAACAAATTCTCATTTTAATAAACAAAATATTAAGATGTGATTATGGCAGCCTGTCAAATTTGACCAAGACTGACAGAAGAAAAAAATTTTTAGGCTAAAAAAATTTAGCTTTAATAATGTTGTAAATTTACTACAAATCTGTACTAATACAGACTAGTTCTTACGTTCAAAAAATTTAAAAACTCCATTTTCTTTGAAGGACTTGGATTTTGATGAGTACTAGGTTGGATTTAAATCTCTAAAAGAGACTAAGATAAATAATTATCTGTGATTTCCCTCAAAAAGAGACTAAGATAACTATCTGTGATTTCCCTCAAGAAGAAACTAAGATAACTATCTGTGATTTCCCTCAAAAAGAGACTAAAATAAATATTTATAGATGAATCTTTGAGCCTTTATAAATTATCTGAAACCTACAAAATTTTCAAAGTTAAACACAAGATTGTTTATATAAAAGTGTTGGAAAAGTTAAACGCATACGTTGGAGTCCTAAACTTTTTTCCAATATCAGTTATTAAAGGCACTAAATTACAACTGAAACCTACAAGATAAGACATTTTAAGATGCTCTTAGTCAAAACAGACACTCTACTTGCAGTTAAGATTATCAGAAACTTTAATTCTTAAAAAAACTTGAATAATCTAATTAAGTAATTTTCACTAATAATTTAAACAAAAGAATAAGAAATTTATTCATTAAACATAACACATAGTCTACAATATTCAAATAGTAAAGAAAATAAATCATTAACTGCTAAAAGAATATTCTTAAAAAATCTCTTTTTTTATTAATTAACAATCTTCAATATAATCAAGAGTAAAATGCAAATGCACAAACAATATGAAGTTGAAACATATGACTAAATGTAAACATATAATCAATAGTAAATATCCTCAATAAGATGAACTTATTTTAATACATCAGATAAGATTGAATGCGACCTAAATTAAGCAACAAAATTAACGACCACTATATTATAAAATTTAAGAGTAATTAATTTAAGAATAATAATTTGAAGGATAATTAATCTGGGTTAAAAATCTCAAGTTATAAGTTTTTCCTTTAATTGACTTTATTATTTAATATTAATTATATATTTATTACCCCTCATTTTATTATTAAAATTTTTAATTCAATCAAATTGTAAAGGTTTAATTTCATTTGTATTTATATTTATAACTTTAAATAGGTGGCATTTAATATGTCCTAGTTTCTTAAAATAAATATTTGCATCTAACACTAACTTAATAGCTAAGAAATCCAGTTAAATTAATTATTAAAAACGATAATAAATTGTTCAAACAATATTTAAAATTATTACATATTGAATATATTTCCTCATTTCCGAGTACTTGAAGAGGAAATGCTTGAAAAAGGGAGATAAGAATAGAACATATGCTTTACAAAAAGGTCACGTCAACAAAGTGTATTGATTAAAATACCAATGAGGAGGATTCTTTTAAACAGTTTCTATTTATAAAAATAAAATTGGAAAATTTTAAAACTCAAAAAATTGCTACGATATAAAAATTCATCGCTCATGCCCACGTGTCACGATCAGGCTAGAACGAGAACTTATCAAACGGACGGTGGGAAAAATATCAAGGCTATTTAGGGCATTTTTTCCCTTCAGGCTTCTCTATAACAAGCTACAGTCATATATTGACCATTTGAGTTTAAAAAGAAAACAGTTCGAAATAATTATAACTTACCGATCAAACAAAATGAAGACGTCATATAAAACTGTGAATCTACGCAAATTTATCGATAAAATAACAGTAGCAGATATGGCGTCAACTGCTCTGTCGCAGTAAGATCCCTGAAATTACAAAAACAAAGAAATCAAAAATTAGTCGAAATAGAAATGGTTAAATTTTTGAAGTATAAATTCCAAAATTTCAATTTTTATACACAAAATTATTAATTGGAATTTAGTTATGCGTTGTAACAGCTAATTAATTTTGAACAACCTACCCCTAAAATGGAGAAAATGGAAATGATACAATCATGCGCAGAAGGGAATCATTTCGCGTGCTGGAGGAAGTAGTGCCAACTTTCCTAGAAAAAAAATGAAAAATATTTATAGGAGAAAAGCATTTGTCAAATTTAAATTTTCTAAATAAAACGGGGTGGTCAAGCTGTCTGTGCGACAAAATACCACAACCAATCATTTCTCATATTTCCTAAGGAGCAATCGGAGGTATGGCAACCGTATTCGGCGAGAATATGCTCCATTTAACGTACTTTTCTTAGATTAAAATATAAATAATTATATCAAGCATGTGTGTCTGGTTTGAAGTTGTTAAAACTTTTCATTGAGAACTATCAACTGTGTTCTCCAAGTGCTCTTCATTTAACTCAATCCTAAGGTGAACAGTGTCCTTAGAAAACTAAAAAGCTGGAAGTAAAATTTCTAAAAGAGAGCTCCAAAACTCACCACTTTACCATTCCAAATTATTTTTTAAAAAAATCTGTTGGAGAATTTTTACGAAGAATTTCTGTTTTTCACCAAGATAACAGATTCCATTATTTCATTTCTCCTAACGAGTATATTCTAGGTTCTTTTAGGTGAAAACTTTCCACTTTACTTTCAACCATGCTATGCACAGTGGGAAAATCTAAAGATATTTGTGGATGGATATTTGTTTCTTTTGTCAGAATTCAAACCTAGTAAAATGAAAATTCTCGAATTTAATTGCTAATTGATCAGTTTGAAACACATCAAGCTAAGAATAATAAGAGGTAGAATTTTAAAATTCTTTCTACATTTACACAAATGTTAACACTGAGCCCTGATTCAAAAGAGCTCCCGAAAATTATTTTTCGCTAATTTCATGCTATATGGTCATGTTATATCTTTCTCTATGGAATGCCAGGCCTGGGTGGGCCCTGAGCTTCTCGAAGAGTCTTTTCCAAGTCCAGGCGTAGGCGTCTTTCCGTTAAACAACTTCCTACCAATTTTTGGTTTTCGAAATGTTCATATCTTTTTCGAGACAATCGATCCATCTCACTGAAGCAAGATCTGCCTCTTAGTTTAGTTCCAATAGGTTTGGCTAGAAATAGTTTCAGGTTGTTTCGATCTTCCAGCATTGTAACCAGATGCCCAACCTTTATTATTTTTCTAGATTTTTACGTATTTCACGTCATCAAGCTCTTTAAAGATTTTATATAACTCTAAAAATTTTTCACCTTCGCCATAAGCCGTCGACCTGATGTTTGCTAATACTTCTTATCCTTTTGTACTAAAACATTAATTTTTTGGAAACCTTTTGGGGTTGTAAAGTGGGATCAAATTAGTACTACGTATTTTTTAAGCAATTTCGCAACCAATTTTTTTTCTTCTTATCCTTACCACATTAACATTTGTGCATAATATTGTTCAGTAAATCGTGCTCATTTTTTCATTTATTTATTTTTATTGTAAAATGGTTTTGCAAATAACCAAAATTGTGAACAATAGGTATTTCAAGTAAAGAAAACTCCCAAGCAGCTCTTGAGAAGAAAAAAACACTATGACCACCAGTTTAGTTCAATTGGGCTTATGCCCTGAAAAAGGAGTCACTGGACCGCATTTTCAAAAACGAAAAGGACATTGATGAAGAATGCTGCACAAACGTGATCTTGATTTTTATTATTATAATTATTATTTTGACATGATTTGTGGACATTTGGCTTCAACAGTACAGTAAGCTGCAACATACTTTCTATTAAAAGAAAAAAAATCAACTTTTGAAATACAGTCGAACCTCGTTACAACGTGAACACGCTTAACATGAATTTCCTTTAACGTGAACATTCGAGTCCCCGTCAAATTGTATACAGACATTAGACATAATACTTTAATGTACTTTTAACATGAAATATCTCTTAAGATAAACTAGAATTTCATTACCGTTGGGACAATTTATTTCCCCTCTGACAGGTAAGAAAACTGATCATCCACAATCTATAAGAGTAGGTTTTTTGAATGCTTTGTTATTATGATTATAATTGCAACATTACAGCAGTCAAATGAAGGAGTTGTATTTATTGAATCTGTTGAGGGGGTGAGGCATTACAAGAAACAACACAAGTCCTCTAAATACAAATAGAGTTTCCTTTCACGTCATGGGATGTCCCATGGGTGTGAATGTAACGAAGCATATTTATTTGAGAAATGACCATCCATATTGAAGCTTAATTTAATACGGGTAGTCATTTCTCCAACACCTTCACAATTTGTTCTAAGAAATCGATATTGAATTTCTACAAGTGACCACGTGAGAAGCTAAAATTTTTCTTAAATTTTACTAGCGAATACTTTGGTTTACTTTCCATTAATGGAAGCTTACGAAGCAATTAAAACTGTTCATTATTTTGAAATACAAAATAAAAATTCAAATCAGTTTTGGATACAGCTGACAAGTTTGAATACTTTTGGAATGAATGTGCGAATAAGAAACCAAATCAGTGAGCTATTGTAGACTATTTTGTTAGTAAAATTCTCTGATTTGTGCAATAAATCTGTTTTTTTTTTCTTCCTCTATCATTTCGTTACTTTTCACTAATTCTTTTATTTGCTTCTACGGAAGAAAAAAAGAGCAGAAAGTAAATACACTTCTTTGAAATTCGTCAGAACAAATTGATTTTCCCTCCTTCATAACTTAACTTTTTAAAAAAAAAGAAATTGGTTGTATTTATTATGAGATGTACAGAAGCGATTAATTTAAAGCGCAAAACAAAAAACATTTATTGAAATGAACTTTATATTAATTTACATATATATAATAGAAATTTAACACAACTATATAGATAATAGAAAATGTGCGCGCATTGTACGATTTTCATCAAAAAATTTATGAACTGATGACGTGAATTACTTTTAACGTGAACAAATTTTCTGTCTCCCTTCGATTTGACGTTAACCAGGTTTGACTGTATCAGCTTTTTCGAATCGTGTGTGGTCTCAATCGATTAAGTGGGGGGAAAACATACAGGAAACAATACCTCATATTTCTTTATCGCAATATACAATGAGTAAATAAAAGCAAGCACAAATGTGTCACTTTTTATACACAAAACCCTTAAAGACTTTAACAATATCGATTCTTTCTTTCAATTCAGCTTGAAAAATTACATAACAAAAGAACACTTACATGATGCTCAGATAGCTCCTGGATAGCAATATAAAATTGTGAACATAAGCACATATCGAAAGAAATGCTTTTTATACATAATAATCCGTGCAATTTGTGAACTTTTTGTTCTCTTGTGTTGTGTATAGTCTCACTCAATTTAGTATGAAAAAATAGGTCACTTGTTTACATACCAATGTCAGATGCATGAACAGGTACTCACTAGAAATTCCATCGTCTCGGGATCAGTTTTAAATTCAGTGTGAAAAAATGCATCAGAAACAATGCTTCACTTACTTTTCTATATGTAATTCATTTATCCTTCTCAAATTACCCCCATTTCCTTCAAAAAAGGGAGAAGCGTACAGAAAAGAATATAATAATTTTCAGGTACCATTTAAATAACATAAAGCTTTTTATGGAAAGAAATCTTGGGCATTAATTTTTCTGAAGAAAAAGTTCAATTTTACTGGATTCCAAGTCCACATCAATAATATTTTCATTCTGAAATGTTTTTTTTTTTTTTTAAACATTTCAATATTTTACACGCACACACACACCTATATATCTATAGTATATGCGTGTATGTACGTAACCGTTATTACCGGCCAAATATGGCTCTCGCAACGAAAGGGTCAAATATTTATATCATAATTTTAATTCTGCATTTTGGGTAAGATCTCATTTTAATTGTTTTCATTTAAACTTGAAACCGATGATTTGCAGCCCATACAGTCTAAGAAATTCTCTTCCAATAAATTTGAAAACTTAGGTAGCTCTAAAGAGAAAATCAATAATAAAAAAATAAATAAAAGGTTAAAAATCCTTAAAAATGGGATTTTTTACTCCAATCTATGAAGTAAACCTGATTTTTCTCAACTTTAAAATTTTTTCGGTATATATTGTTGATTTATAAATATAATTTTTCTAGAACTCTAGGAATTTGCAATACCTTTTTGACGTTCGTCCCCCCCCCCTATTTAAAGTCTGAACATGAAAAAAGAAAAATGTTTATCTGGATAGACAGGTTTACAACCTTACGTAAAAAATTTCTATTTTATCCGAATTTCGGATGAGTGGTGCCCACATATTAAAAAAAAAATCCCCTAAAAAATAGTTTTTAAGGTTTTCTCTTAATAAATATAAAAGAAATATATGGGCCGGGATAGCCTGGTCGGTAGGGCGCTGGGCCCATGTCCGAATCCCGCCGGCCGAAGACTCACCGTGTAGTAAATGGTGACTGATGCACGTTAAATCTGTCGAGTCTCATAGTCCTCCATGTTCCCATAACAAATCAATACCTCTGGGGGTATTGAATTGGAGATTGATCGTTCTCTGATTCAGGTCAAAATTACGATCTGTGGATGAATGAATGGGTACACCCAATAAACGGGCGTGACGTATGAGTGTGGCAGAAGTCGAATTCTTGGTCATAGATGGCGCCACTGGAAAACAAGAACAATCGCACCCCTCTGCTTTAATGGCATAGGCCAACAACAACAAAAGAAATATATTACTTGTTGATATTTCGCTTACGTGCAATATTAGCGAGTCAAATATACCAAACATCACTGGGGGAACCCAAAAGAGTTATGACGCGTCTACTGGAATGCGTAAAACTATCGCGGAGAAAGAAATAGCGCACCAGCAGACTTAATTACGCAGAATTAAATTAGACTTGGGATTTAAAAAAAACTTACTGAAAAATATAAATTGGAGATTTATATTATTTCAAATAGGAATCCGCGTTCAATTCGAAGAACCCTGAATATTACTGTATCAGGTGTATATCTGAATATTACTCTATCAACTTGTAGGGAAAAAGAACTAACCGACTCTACAGACCGCAACAATGTAACTTCCGAGTTGAAACTCGATGAAAGGGACCATGCTTGCTTATGATCTCAATACAGAGTTTAGTTTTTAAAGTTTAAATTCGTTCGAAAGTTATTGCAATTTTATGAGTTTTTTTATCAATTTTTTTTTTTACTTTACGTTACATATTGTTTTGCAGCACAAAATTTGTAAGACTTAGAAACTCGAATAAAAAAAAAGAGGGTTCAAGGAAATAAAAAAGAAATTAAGATTCGACAGTAAGTTCAAGAACAGTTAAATTTGATAGAAAAAATAGCATGCTAAGTCGATTTGCAGCCAGCTGAAATCAAACTACGGACATTTGACTAGCTGAAAAAGCTATTTTATTTATTTGTATACGTAAAGCCAATTTTGTTTCGAAATTCTAATTGCAAGTCTAAGTGCTTTTTCGTGATTTTATTTCAGCCTTTTTGTTTTAAATACTGACTATTAATCCATTGTTAAAGAAAATTTACTTTTCCTGCACGAAATCTTTATTTTAGTAGCTCATTCTAGAGTAGCTGTCAATTAAAAGTAGCAAAAAAAAAAAAAAAAAAAAAAAAAAAAAAAAAAAAAAAAAAAAAAAAACATAGATAGATAGGGAGATTTATGTTGCCAAATATATATTCAAAACTCAGCCCCGTCCCGCCCCCTAGCGGGGGCATCCGAGGTGAATATTTATTGATCTGCCAAATATATATATATATTTTAATAGCGGGCACTTGGGGGTTGTTCCATTGACCACAGGAATGCCAGAACTGCTACTCGCTTCTCGTTACCCAGTGGGCACCTGTGCCCACGTCACACAACCACAACCCGTTTATAGGGCGGCCTCATTCACACAAAAAGGAGAAAGGACATAGAACACACACACAGAGAGAGAGAGAGAGAGAGAAAGAAACATCCATGCCCTGAGCAGGATTCGAACCCGCGACCAGCGGTTCCGCAGTCAGGCACGCTAAATGTTGTCAAATATAAATCTTAACATTTATATTGAAATTTTAAAAAACATAAAACTTAATAAAAAGTGTTTAAAACTGTTCTCTATTTGAATTGTTATAAGTCTTGCCAACGGGTATAATTATTTCTCACTTGTTTCTATTATTGAGTCACACAATGTGTATTCTTCAGGTAAAACTTTTTTTTTTTTTCCTTTCAAATTCAGATGCTTATTTTTCGAATCAATGTAATCGTTCATTTCGTTATGATTAACATTTGAACAAAATGTTCTTACATAAACTTACAATTATGTATACTTGGAAAACAAAATATCCCATATTTCTGTGGAAAATAATGAATTTTAAGAAAAAAGAAAACAATGATGAATGAGAAGCAATTTTGAGCAGTGCCTTTTAGTATTTTTAATAAACCTTCCAAGGAAAAAAAAAAGATGAAAATAAAGGAAAATTGTCCAGATCAATCTCTTTTAAACATTAAATAGAGTCCTGATGGCTCAGGGGGTAGAGCGTTCGCCTTCCAATGAGGTGAAACGGGTTCGAATCCAGAGATGGCTGGTCGATACGAATCTGCATCCGGCTAGCACCGACCACAGTGCTGGCGTGAAATATTCCCAGTGGTAAACTGCTCGCGGATTAGAGTCCCTTCTCTTCGCCGTCAAATTAACAGTGGAAGGTTCTCGTCGTTTTCCTTTGCCGTGAGGCGAAACGTGGTAGATTTTATTCCATGTAACCCAAATGCGGGTTAGTTCCACCACAGAAGTCCTCCACGAAGGAAAATGTCTCCCAAGACTTGATCCATAAGTTCCCTTGTCTTCTGGATTGGGTTCAAAATTACAAGGCTACAGAGTTGAACATTAGAAGTCGTAAATCCAAAAATTGGGTCGGCTGCTCAATGACGGCTATAAAATATAACATAAAAACACTAAATGATAAAATTAAGTTTCACTTACTTATGTTTCTCGCTGTCAGGAATTCACACGGCATTAGGTGACACTAATTATCATCAGGACTACGACGTAGCACTCTCTTTTCAATAGGCGGCATAATATATATGTATAGATTAATTTAAAGGACCAGTCATAATATTTAAAAAATGAACTCTTCCCAAATTAATAATCTTTCCTTTGCAAAATTAAAAAAAAAAGAGTGTCTATGATGTCCTTAATTAATATTTTTAAAACTAAAACTTATTGAAAGACAGTAATTTTTTTCTCGTCTTTTTTCCAATTAAAACTGATCCTTATTTTCACATATTTAATTTTATAAATGGCGTTGAACAGTTGACCCAATTCTGAGTTTACGACTATCAATTGATAGCCTTGTAATTTTGAACCTAACCCGAAAGACAAGGGAACACCTGGATCAAGCATTGGACCAAACTTGTTTTCCTGGAGGACTTTTTGATGGAAGTAACCAGGCAAGGAGAGGAAAATCATCCACGGTTAACCCTACACCAAGGGAATTTCAATCTATGATCCGTCTACCACAGGGTATATTTTACATTATAACTGTGGTCAGTGCTAGCAGTGTAGTAGAATTCCTGCACACAGCTGGGATTCAAACTTGGATACCTCATTGGGAGACGAACGCTCTATCCCCTGAGCAATCCAGGGGAGGCTCAAAAGGAGAAGCCATTGAGGCTCTATTTTCATAAAAACAAGGCCCTCTCAAAAAGAATGTTTTCTACGGTAATTTTAGATTTAAAAAAATATGAGTAGCATTATTACAAAAAGCCTATTTAGACCACAGGTTTTTGTACATTTTCACAAAAACACGACCCCGTTTTCAAAATTAAAGGACTTTCCACAATTTGACAGGTAGTTTGGAATAACTTCTTGTTTCTGTGTTTAAGGAATGACAGTTGTTAAGTAGACCTACAAGGATATTTAAAAACGAAACAGTCAAACATTTCTATAAAGTTGGGTGATATCTTTAAAAATCGCAAGACCTTTTCCAGTCCTTCAAGTACAAAATACATAAAAAAACGAAATAATGAAAAGCAAACGTTTTGTTCATGAATATATTAAATAAACTTGGAATTTGTTAAATAAAACCACGATTCCTTCCTAAATGTTTGATGTTTTCCACACTCCATTAATTTCAAACAAATTTTCTTCTAAAGAATTATAAAAACTTATGTATACTGACATTTTCTCCTTATCCTATCTGTTAAGCCTATCAAACGATGTAGATGAAAATGCTCTAGCTATTATTATAAAGACTGATGTTCAATAGCAGTATTGAAAATAGTGTAATTGACTTTCGGTTTTGGAACAATATTCAAAATAAAATAATCTATAAAACTGGGAACAATTCTGGGATTTAAAATTAAACGCATGATTTATTATAACATATTTTTGTTTTTTAACCCTGGCTATTACATACTTGCCAACTCTTCCGAATTTCCCGGAAAATTTCATTTTTACACTTAATGTGGTGGCAAATTTTGTAGAATCACATTTTATTCTTCATAAAATAAACATGGTTTAAAATTATTTTCACTACTATTACATTTGAATAATTTAAACGTATGCATAAATAGCCTTGCTAGGTCTGATAATGTTTTTAATTGTTAGCTAATCCTTTACAAAACACCAACATACAATCATAATTTCATTGGCTTTACCCTACTACTAGAAAAATACCTCTTTGAAAAGCGTAACAGTAGGCAGGTATGCTATTATGTGAGCATCAATTTATAAATTTTTTTCTAATGTTGAAATATTACTTCATGGGGTGGGAAGTAACAAATTTTATACTTACCTTATACAATAATATTTATTTTAAAATTATTTTGAAAAAATGGAATGCAAGTAGCATTGTCAACACCTGATCTCACTTGTTATCGAGAATGTAAATTTTTAGTTGATTAGCTCTTATAAAACAAAGTTAAGAAAAAGTTGGAAATTACAAACAGGGTATCTACTACATTTTAGATTTCCAAATTCATGACTAATTCGAAGAATTTTTCATGACTTAACGAAGTTATTTTCTTCGCCAAAAACACAACAATAAATTTAAAAAAGCATTACAATCACATTCACTGAAATGATAGGTATAACCAAAACTGTTATACCTTGCATCTTCATATTTATTGATTTTAAATTTAAAAAACAGAGTAAAGAAAGAGTTTAAGCAATAAAAAGCTAAAAAAAAATACAAAAGCAAATAATTTTTTCTTTCTCCAGAATTACATTAAGATATTTTTCTTGTTCATCGGAAAGGAAAGAAAGAGGATTTTTCTGCTTTCATTTCGGAATAAAAAAATTCGCCAATGACTGGCTTGTTTCAGCTAAAATTTTAAATTGATAAAATTAAAAAAAAAATAATAATTACAAAAATTCTGAAATCACAGAAGTTTAAAAGATAATTCGCTCTAGAAATTGTGTTTTTTCTTTCGTTTTTTGAAAGAACACGAAAAAAACATATTTTAATCAAATATGACTGTGAGTGGGGATTTTTTTACAAATTCAGAACACCATGAAATTAGGGGTTAAATTCCATTTTAAAAATTAGATTTTTCAGCCACCTAAATCCTCCATGACTTTTCATAATTTTTTTTAAAAAAAAATAGCTAAAATCATGACAAATTTTGTTCAATACTGAAATTTATGACTTTCCAGGTGTGCGGATACCCTGCATAAAGTGGAAATCTGCAGATTCGAGGAAAAATTTCATGCCTGAGTCCCTGAATCTCATCACAGTATCAATGACAACAACATATATAATATTAAAAAGAATCTCTAACCAATTTATACTAAATTACAAATCTTAGAACTTTTTAAAGATATGTTATCAGTATTCATACACAGGAGCTACTCAAATATCATGTAAGAATAATTCTAATGATTTTGGAACCTTTCACAGAGAATATTCGAACAACCCCAGATATATAGCCAAACACCGGGTAGCAGGGGAGGCAAATTTTTGACAATCATCAAAACACCAAAATCTTAGCGTGGAAAATAAATACAATGAAGCAGTTATATACACAAAAAAACACTTATGAAATTACAAGTGATCTAATTATGATGTTCTTTATTAATTTTGATATTAAAACCCTTTTCAGTTTCAAAAATCCAAACTTTCGTTCTACACAACTATAATTAGTAATAAATATTGGATAATTATAAATAGAAATATGTAAAATTGCAATTTATCCAATTTAAACTACAAGAAAAATATAGAAATTTAAAACAATTTTGATCATTAAGCAAGTGTTGCGCACAATTTAGTCGCGTAGCCTTACGTCTAATAAAATATTCAGTTGGCAGTTTACGACAGTCTCCAAGTTTTTGATGTGTCATTTCAAAAACTAATTTTAAACATCAAAAACTCATCCCCGCAATAGCAAAAAAAGTGAAAAGTTACACATCTATTTTTTGAAGCAAACCTATTATTTCTCTTTAAAAAAAAACTAAATAACAAATTTTTTCATATCATTTTATTATTATAATTCATTTGACAACCCAAAAATTATAAATTTGCTCAGCAATATGCATACAATTCAATGAAGCTAGTTAAAAAATAATTTGGAAGTCAACAAATTTACAAAGCCAGCGTAACTACAAAAGGTAAATAACATATTTAGTTGAAAGGGAAATAAACTTTAGTACAGAATTCTATAATTTTAGCTTTTCAAATATAAAAGAAAACAGTCTATATGATAAATCAAGTAATTCGATGAAATTAACAATACAACAATATTATTTCTGAAAAATCAATTCTTATCTAATTTGAAGTAGATATTCTATAAATTCTGGAAAATCAATATTTTTTTTCTGATCTTAGAGCTTGGTGAATTGATCTATGAAGGTTCAAGAATCCTAGGGAAGAAAGAAAGAAAAAATTAACTTATAAACATGTACTAAACAAAAAAGTGAACTATTTGCCAGTTTTTTATTTTTTAAAAAAATCTTTTAAACATCTCATTAACACAATGGAACATTGGCCCACTATTCTAATTTTTGGCTAGAATTCTTCCAAATGTTTAAAGTAGTAGCAAAATGTATGCTTAAATATTTGATTTAAAATGATTTTGACTACCATGACATTTAAAAACTTGAAGATAGACCAACGAATATTATTTCTTATTACAATAATGATGCTTAGACAGAATTTTACAAGCGTTTGCTTTCTCGGGTATTATTTTCTGATTACAAAACTTAGTAGGTATAGTCTGTCTAAGCACTCTAAGTTAAGAACTCCTCCTGCCAGAAAGTCTGAGGCCATCTAGTGCTATGGAAACAAGAATGGCACAAAAATGGAGGGTAGCTTCACTCTAGGACAGGGTTTCTTAAACTATGGTTCATGAACCCCTAAGGGGTCCATGAGTTATATTTTGGGGGTCCGCTGACTACTCCTAATTTTTAAAATGTTTGGAAGCCTACCAGTAAAAATATAACATCGAAATCGATTGAATGTTGAACATGATATAAACGTTGCTTTGTCGAAAACCATCCCCCCTATTCAATTTATTAAGGAAAAGCAGCAGCAACCTTCACATTAAAAATTTTAATTTTGAAAATTTTGTATACTATTAAAATAATAAAATTAAATGTTTTCTAATAATTGATGTTTTCTGCAATTACTTTTTTCTCAGGNGGGAGGTGGTCCGTGACTTCTTAAAAAATTTTAAAAGGGGTCCATTATATCAAAAAGGTTAAGAAACACTGCTCTAGGACTAACATAATAAATTAAAGAAAGAGATTCCCCTTCTCCTCCCGACCCGAAACCACTCCAAAACAGTGCCATGCACCTCTACTTGAAATAGTCATACCTCGTTACCATGGTCACCGCCACAGGTTCAGACGAATGTCTGGAGGAGTTCTTATTTTAGACAAATTATAGGTACTTTAAGTCGCACTAGAGCTTCACAATGGGCTGTTAGCGCCGGTCAGGGAAACATCACTGAGGATGATCTGAAGTCATGCCATATCACAATTTTGATTCTCTGCAGAGGGGATACCCGACAACCTATGTGTAGTTGAGCACTTTTCAGTAGAACAGTTTAATGAAGACCGATACTATGTACTCCTGGTCCTCAAGGTGGCCAACTACCAGCGCACTGACCACAGCCAGTGATGCTTGACTTCGGTGATCTGCTGATCAGCCCACTGTGGGACTGATTGAAGATGTGCATTTTGACAGGTGCATTTTGATATTCAGAAATTTTTTCAGCAATTGAAACTTCAAGGCTTACTCTAGGTTTGCAAGGTTCCTACGCAGGCTGATTAAAGTGGTCGCCCACCAGCTTACTGACTGAAGCTTACTTTGGTGTTCCATTTGGAACCGTGTCTTGACGTTCAGTCCACTGCGGGACCACAAAACTTAGCAACTAACTTTTTCAATATATGATTCTACTTCTTATTATTTATGATAAATAGGTTCTGTTGGAGGAAGGGGGTGGAGGAGTCAAAATAGATTTATTTTTCCTTGCAGCAAAATTGAATTGATTAATTGTATTTTAATAATATAATTTAAAAGTAATGTTAATGAATGTATCCATTTAATGCTTGCATTAATGTTCGCATGCTGCAATATTAATTTACTTACTGCTTTAGTTTTTATTTATAGTTTGTTTTATAATATTGCGGAATTACAATCTAAAAGATTTATTTCATGAATATTTTTAAAATATTTTAATCTTTTAATTAAACAGGGTTGCCACTCAAATCTGAGAAAAAAAATTCCCCGTGTTTTCCCTGTACATATTATAGACAATATCAATAGGAAACAACAATTGTTGTGCTCATGTGTAAGCTATATTAAGCTAACTATATTTATTAGTTTTAATTGCTGGAAAAACGACTGAACATACTTAAAAAGAGTAAATGAAATAGTTTAGTATAGTTGAAATATCATGGCTAAATAATATATAGATTATGCTTTGAGGAAGACAAATATTTTGAGGCAGAATAATTTAACAATTTATTTTTAGAAATATATATATACAAGTGATGTAACGAATAGTGATGTGGCCGAATACTGAATATTCGGTGGTCGAATGCTTACTTTTTAAAAATTTCTCTTTTGACTATAATTTAGTAATTAAAGTAATTTTCAAATTAAAAATGAAATAAATATTAACAAAATTGCTTTTTTAATCTTTGTATATTTTAAAAAAATTTAACAACTTGATTTTTTTTTGTAATAATTTAAATATCTTGATGCCAATAACAAGGCAATATGGCTTTTATAAATCTAAATAATTAATAATAGCATATTTTAGTTATAGTTATACTTGTAATTTATATGCTATTTTATTTAAAATAAGAACTCATTACTACTGTTAAATGTATTCTTAACTTTCTTTTTTGTCAGAAAAATTATTAAAACCCAGAAAATTAAGCTTGTTAAGCAGCTTGTTTCTGTAAGTATCAAGACATCCATTAAATGGATAATTAATGTTTTACATTTATAATAAATAATTATATAATCATATATTTCTAGTGCATATTATTGATAAATAGATATTATTAAGGGAATCACAAATACATTTTAATTGCCGATTCAGATAGTATTCACACTTCTATTTAACAAACTATATACATTTGTATTTAATGTAAAAGATTCCAATGCTTGTTTAAATACATATGATGATAAATTTGCAACTAGAAAACGTTTTTATTTATGTAACATTATTAAATACACTTATGTATTATACAACTTAAATTGAGTAAATGTTAGATGTTCTAATAATTAATGCAGTGAAATGTAACTCTGCAATATTCATGATTAAATATATTTAAAAGCACATTTAAAAAAATATCTTTCTTTATTATTATGAATTTATTCAGTCAAATATCTAATAATATTCATATTCAGTCGAATAACTTCATTATTCGGCTAGGCCGAATATTTGGCAAAAGGGTCGAATATTCGCTACATCCCTAATATATACATATAAATAAAAATCTGAAATTATCTTTCAACAGCTTTTTTTTAAAGTTATAATATTATGATTTTCTTCTAAAACTTCTCAAAAGTGTAAGTATTTCAAATTTCAGAAATATTTGTAATATTTAAAAAAAAAAAAATCTTGTCTAGAAGAATATATGCATTAAAATTAGTAGCATATTTATTACAACCCAGTTCTTTGCGAAAAATCCACACTTTACTACTCTTTACTAATACATATACATAAAAAAAATTTGTTAAATTTAACTTCGTTCTTCAGATGAATTTAAGAAAAATAAATCCAAAAAAGCTTACTTATAATTCAACTGATCTTTTAAAAAGAATAAAATTAGCTGATTTAAATTACAGAAACCTGCTCACACAGAAAAGCTATCAAAAGCAATGGATGTGTAAAATAGCTGTATGGAGCATATGAGTTCAACTTACCTATCGTCTAACTGGTACAAAACCATCATCATCAGGTTCTCTAGGTTTATCTCTACTACGATTAAAGTCTCCTCTAGGTGCAGGCTTTCTATCAGAACGATCTTCATTTTCCCTTCCACCTCCACCAGATCTCCAAGATCCTCCAGCAGAGGTTCCACCTCCACCAGATCTCCAACTGCCGCCTTCAGGAGCTTTATCTGATCCACCTTCATTTCTGGAACCAAAACCATCACCACGAGAGCTGTAACCACCCGGACCATCATTTCTAGATCTGTATCCACCAGAGCCTTCATTTCGGGAACCGAAGCCATCTCGTTTCTCTCCTCTACGGTCAGATGTATCATCTCGTCGGTAAGAATCTCGGTCACGTGAAAAGTTTGATCCCCCTAATCCTCTATCTCTGCCATCAGAACGATCTTTATCTCTTTGACTCTCCGGATATCTCTTGACTTCTCTATCGCCTTCCCTACGGGCAGCAGGTGCTGCAGATCTCCAATTGGTTGTCTCCTCTCTATCCCTACGATCTCTGCTGCTATCTGATCTAAGATCATCTCTGAAAGCAGGTCTTTGATAAGTAGCAGGTTTCTCATCCCTTCTCCAGGTGTCCTCTTTAGGTTTTTTCCAATCTCTATCCTCTGTCGTAGAAGCGGCTCCCTCAGCTCTGCTTCGCCAATCACGAGCTTCATTATCTGCACCACTTTTTTCTCTACTACTTCTATCATCTCTTAAAGGTCTATCTTCTCTACTACTTCTGTCATCTCGATTTGTTCTATCATCACGTGGACCCCAACTTTCTTTTTTAAGTTGTTCACGTTCTCGCCAATTGGAAGCTGGTCTTGTGGTTTCTAGAGGTTTCTCTTTATTTCGGAGGGCTGTACGTTCTTCTTCTTGCTTCTTTTCTAGCTCTAATTTTTCGCGTTTTAACCTTTCCTCAATTTCTTTTTCCTTTGCCCTTTTCTTCGCTTCCATCTCTTCCAATTTTGCTAGTGCTTCTTCTCTTTCACGTTTCATTGCTTCTGCAATCATCTGCTGCTTCTTTTCCTCTTGAAGTTTGATTCTTTCAAGTCTTCGTTCTTCTTTTCGTTTCTGTTTACGTTCTTCTAAACGCTTTTTCCTTTCTTCAGTTAATACTTTTTCAAATTCAGCAAGTTTCTCTTGGTAAACAGATGCACGTGCTTTCTTCAAACGATCAAGGAATTTATCTCTATCATCTTTCAATCGCATGAGTCGATCCCGATATTGTACAGCAAGAGCTCTTTCTTCGATAATGGTAGTAATTCTTTCTTTTTCATGTTGCTCCCAGAAATCTTTATCTTTCGCTTTATGTTCATCATATTCAGCAAGTAGCAAAGGTACTTCCTCGATCCTTTTAGCTCTTTCCAAATGATCGACTTTACGTTCTTGTTTTCTTAATTTAGCCTGAAGTTCCTTACGTTCTCTGTCTAACTGCTCGACATGCTTATGCAACAAATCATCTGGATCTAACTTTTCTAATTCCTCTTCATCCATTCCATCAAATATCTTAGAACCAATTTCAGTCTTTTTCAGTTGCTCAATTTTCTCCATTACCACTTTTCTTTTCATTTCTGATTGTTCACGCAATAACCTCTGTTTGGTTCTTTCTTCAGTTTCTCTAGCCATTCTTTCTTTCTCAGCTTCTCGCAACTTTTGATGTTTGTCTTCAAGAAGCTTGCGCTCTTCAACTTCTTTCTGATAATTAAGATTCTCAAGCATTTCTTTTCTTTCCTCAATAATTTGCTGTCGATTAAGAATTCTCATGTGATCTTTAGAAGATGTGTGCATGTAAGCTTTCACAATTTCTTTAGACAACTCTTTTCTTTCAAGTTTCTTCTTATCAGGAAGAAGGTAGTTGACAGCTTTGTTCAAAACAGAATGTATGTAGACAAGTTGATTACGCATTTGTTCACTTGGCATGCTTTGCAACTGGGGGCCTTCTATGATTTCTTCTCTTTGAGAAACATTCAATTCTGAGCCAAAGTGGAAACACTCTTTCCTATGATCAATTCTAACTTGCAAATCATTTCTTCGAGCAATTTCAACTACCAAATATTCCAAATCAAACGGTTTCACAAATGGAGCTAACTCCAACAAACGAGAAAATTTGATAGTTTGATACACTTGAGATACTTCTTTGACCAATCTGACAACGGTTATTTCTTGGATAGAAGGGATATATTGTCGGAGCTCAGGAAATTCTTCCCATTTAATCAATAGTTCAAAAGATTGTTGAACCCTTGAACATAGTTTAAGAGGATGGAACTCTGTTTCCAACCATCTGTATAAATCTTGCAGTTGAGATGGTGCACTTTGGATTATTCCAAAACGAACAAGATCCTTGATCAATAGGGCTCTAGTAGGAGGGTTTGGCAATCCCAAAAGAGTAGACAATAAACGATGATTTTTGTCAATTACATTTTCATCAGTTTCGACAAGACGATCTATATCCGAACGAATTGGAGGCATAGGAACAGCAAGAGTAGCTAAAACAACTCTTGATGCCATTTTCAAGATTTCATCAGCTGTTATATTTTTCTTTTGCTCTCTAGAAAGATAGAATAATCGGAACAAAGCTGCTGCGTGGAATAAGTAGTTGTTACTTTTCCAAAACACCAAGGCAAGCTTCTGATAATAGTTAGCCATTAGACGTGGATTGGGGGCTTTCTTAGACAAGCTCATTAATCCATGAATATCCTCAATAGCTTTGTATGCTTCCTGCCACAGCTCCATCTGAATGGCACTATCAAGCTGAACAAGTCTAGTTTCTAAATGCATAGCCTGGCTTTCAGGATTGTTTAGATTTACTGATGTTTGTTGGTTTTGGTGCTTGTGTATATGCCCTAAATGAGCCCTCAAATTGTCACATAACTTCCTGAATTCGGTTTTTCGATTATATTTCAGACAAAATCGAAATGCTTGTTGTGCAATATCATGATACAAGCGCTCAACTCTTGAGTTATTTCTTAACAATTCCAGACAATGTCGATAAGATTCCCATAAAAATTTCACCCAAGGGGTAAGAACAACACGATCTGTTCTGTCTTGAGTATCCTCAGAGCTGACAGCACTTAAAAGCAAATTTTCTGGAGTCTGGACTTGGTCTAAATCATCAATATCTACTACTACTTGCTGAGATTCTTCTCTAGCAGACTCTGTTTTCTCTTCAGCAAGAGCAAGATACCCTCTTACAACATCTTCTAAAGACTTAATATTAACCTGTTGACAAATATTACGATACTGAAACAAACCTTCTTTTGCAACATGACTTTTCTTCAATTCAACACAAAGTCCAAGATACTTGCTCATAATAGGTTCATGGATCTTTTGCCATGTTCGGTGTTTACGACTTTTAATGACATCGCAAAGAGCATCAAGTGCTCTTTGCTTCTTACCAACGTCGATAAATTCATTTGCTCGCTTAAGAGCATTTTCTGGCCTCTGGAAATATTGCGGCATGATTAATCAGATTACAAGACTGAGTGCGAAAATAGACACTAAAATAACATAATACTACGAAACCAGTGTTCCGGTTGATGAGATTATATTAAATGGTCTAATCTAATGAAATTTCAAAATCAAGTACGAAAAATTTGACACAAAAACAAATATTAAATGTAAATATAGTCACAATACTACTAATGTAAACGTAAATTCGCTACAATTTACCACGCAGAGGAGAATTTGTTGCCAAGAATGATTTTAGAAATTCCAACTTCAAAATTCATTTTGTCATTCGAAATCAATAAATTTTATAGATGGCGCTTAACAAAATTCCTTATCTAGAATATTTTTTTCATCACGAAATATATGTGAAGTCAATTTTATTTAGAAAATTGGATATAAAGGATTCTACTGATCTTATTGAATCCCCTATTAAATCTTTTAGCTGATTGATTCAAGCTAAGTGATCAAAAAGTTTCTGCTTAAATTTTACACGGTTGGGAACCTGTATTTAGAAGATGGTCCCTCATTAGCAGTGGATGGAGAGCGATGAATAAAAAACACAATTATTTTGAATTAAAAAATAAAACAGGGAAATACTCGGAAATTTTCAATTAATTTTTTAAGGAGCTAATTTTTGTCTCAATTTATTGAGTGCAGACGATAATTTACGTTACGAAATCAGACACTAAAACGTACTTTCTCTGATATTTTATATAATAATAGTATATTTATATAATAATAGTTATTGATATTTATATAATAATATATTGATATTTTATATAATAATAGTAAAAGAAAATCTAAATTGTAAGGTATAAAAATTTTTTACATCATTTTGTATGTCATCAGTATGTAATTTTACATATGGCAAAATATAAAATTTGTGTAAATGCGTCAAATAGTTCCTGAGAAATTGAATTTTAAAAAAATCGTATATTTAAAATTCGATTTCTTACGAACTATACAACCAATTTCACTCAAATTTCATATTTTTCGATGCAAATTTACATATCTCAAGAACGCTTGAAGACAGCTGGAACATTTTTTCATATAATTATAAAATTAATTTATCCAAAGGTAATTCAAAACAAAAAATAAATTTCAGTAAATATTTATTACTTTTTATTAATTTATTTAATAATTAATAAATATAAAAATTTTTTACGTCATTTTAAAGTTTCATTTTAAAATCCGCCGTCTAGCGAGGACGATATTTTCAAGCTTCTATTTCTTTAATTTTCATTTAGTTCTACCAGAATCCTTGGAAGAGTAGAGTAGGACGCTTTTTTCTTTTCAGCAATAAATAAGGAGTAAAATTTCTCTAAGGAAAAGGTCTTTGAAGGAATTTAAAAAACGATCCAACAATGGTAAATCATTCGGAAACAGAAAGTGCAATTTGAAGAACAATTTCTCAATATTTTTTTCAATCTAACAAACTTGTAACCGATAGATAACTTCCGATTTCGTGATCGCATACTGCTAAAGATGAGCGAATTAAGGTAAAATAATTTCTTTTTTTTGTCCTTAATTCCTTATAAATTAAAGGGATGTTATTTTAGTCCACATTAAGCCCGCATTGAAGTATACTTCATTCCAGTGAAAAAATGTGATTTCAGAACTCGCAATAGTTATGGAATAGAATATTCTTCTTTTTTTATAGAATAGCATATATTTTTGTAACTATATAATTCGGAAAAAACAATGAAGAATCATCCGAACCTAATTACTTCAAATAGTATCATTTGTGTTGATTGTTAATAAATTTTATCATTTTCTTAATAAGTATTTTTTTAACTTTAAATGATTAATTTCAACTAGAATTCAGCTATTCTGATTTTTATTCACATATAGAAACTCATATCGAGATCTTCTTACAATTACAAAATTTTATTTTGTGAGTTGTCATCTTAAAGTAAGAAAAGGATAATCTATGTTTATATTATTTGAGAATAAAATTTTCAAACGAAAAACATTTCATTTTGTAATTCTTCAGATTTATAAAGCAAGTAAATGTTATGATTTTTAAAATAAAAAAATTATTTGCAAATAAATTTTTTTCTAATTTGATGATAGTTTGCTACAGATTTGTTTTCTACATCTGATTAAAAACTTTAAGAACAATATGAAAATTCTTCATTTCAATATGAGGAATTTTCAGGATCGTTTTCTTTATCGTAAGCATTCTTTATTTTTCTTTTTTTAGTTTATAAATAATGATTTTTTATTGAAACTTTCAATTTTTTTGAAAATAAATTTTTATTTAAAATAAATTTAGAAAAAAAGAAGATCTCTAAGTTTTTCTAAGAAAAAATTTAAGGTCAGAATGAATTTAAAGCGTTACAAAAATGAAATAAATGTTTATTCTTTGAAATTTTTGATTATTGAAATATGTCTGACAAAAGTGGTATAGTAATTTATTTTATTAAAATTTTTTTAATGTTAGGTGTTTCAAAAATTACTTTTAACAATAATGAAAAAAAAAAAGTTTATTTGTTTTTATAGGACGCTGCGTAACGCATGATACTCGTCACCTCTCACACACAATTGTATCATAAACAAAATAGTGGGTTACGAAAAACTGTGGTTCACAGAAAAATAACAATAATAATAAAAAAAAAATCATAAAAGAAATCGATGATAGTGATAATTTCAATTATTTATGTCAGAAACAATTATTGCTACAATATTAGCGACTTGAGACTTCGTTACATTTAAAACGCAACATAGGACTCAATAAGCATAAAAAAAAATACTACAATTCAGAATTCCATCAGATCTGAATAATATTAAAAAATATTAATTAAAATTAATTTATAGATTCGGGCATTTTTTTCTCTCGCAAATTTGATATAATGCAAATATTAAGTATTAAGACACAAAAATATTTTTGTAAAATTTAATAATAATTTTAATTAAATCTTTCAAAGTTAGTTTCAACTAACTCTAAGCTGGAATTTAGTTTTTAAATCTTATGACTATGAGGAGCATTGAATAAGAAATATCAATATACTTTTTTGCCTTGACCTGAGACATTGGATTGACATGATTTGGTGTTTTCTCAGAAGTGTTTTTATTTTTAATGTATTAGCAAAAAAATAAATAAATAATTGAATAGATATATGAAATAATTTTTTACTGATTTGATATAATTAACGACATCTTTAATTCTAAGCATGATTGCAGCAAAGTATAAATTTTTTATTGAGCTTAAAATTATTGTTTTTTTTTTTAAAAATTAGACTCCAAATTTCTTATTGAAATACGTACAATGGAAAATAGTATTAGTTTTCTGCTTGCAAACAACTTTTTTGCGAGTTTAAGTGTTGATAATAATGATTAAAATTGACATTACTGATGTAAGTTTCTCGATAGATCAACAATTTTTTTTTAACGATGCAATCATGATGGATTAAGCAAATGAATTAGGCTAAAAATAACATAAATACTTAAGAACAATTACGAGTAAGAGTTCTCTTAGAGCCCTACAATATAAATTGCATTTCACTTTTATAAATACTAAGGCGCAGGCTGGTATAATTAAACTCGAGAATCTCTTATGTCAAGGCACTGTAACTAGTTTTGTAACAGATGTTTATTAAAGTTTTTGAAACTATGTACAAAAACATCTAAAATTTATTTCGTATAACAAAATATTTATCATTTGTCTTCTAAGGATAAATTATTTTAAATGTATAATTTGCTTTCGTAGTTTCATTTCTTAAGATATTTTCCAATCAATTATTATTTAGGTAAAAATGTCGATTTTTCTGTGAAGATTTTTTTATTATTTACTTTGAATTCACCATTAATTTCTTTCGTATACTTTATCTAATATCTTATTCAGTAATGCTATGAAAATTTTCTTTTTTTGAGCAATACAATTATAAAATAAATCTTGTTTCTTGCACTTTTATCACTTCTGAAATTGCAAACTATAAAATTATTTTCAATAAAATCTTCATTCGAATTGAAAATGAATCTAATAATAATGTTAAAGTTAATTTGATCAGATTAACTATTGAAGTAGTTTCATTAAAATCTTCATCCTTATTTAAATTAAAAAAAAAAACAAAAAAACAATAAGGTTAAAGTAAAGCACTTTGAATGTATAAATTAATTTCTCAGGCCTATTCCTTCAGATTTATCTTAATTTATTATTTGCGTAAAAGTATCGATTCCTTTGTGAATAATTTCTTATATATATTTCAAATTCAAAATAAATTATCACTTTATTCTGATGAAATGTTTAATTTAGCGAAAAATGATTAATAAAAATCTCTTACATCTGAAAAAGCAATCAAGTGAGGCAGTTTTCTTTTTAAATGTATAAAATTCTTCCTTATAGCCACTTACTCAAATCTATTTCAGTTCATTATTAACGTTAACAATATGAATTTTTTTGTGAAAAATTTCTTATATGTATTTGTAATTAAAAAATTGACATTTTTTTTGGATTTTTTTGTGAAGAATTTCTTATATGTATTTGTAATTAAAAAATTGACATTTTTTTTTCCTTATTACGCATCTGAAATGCTTAATTTTCAATGAAAGCAATGTATTGCAATAAAAGTACCCTTTAAAAAATTTCCTTAGATCTGAAATTTCAAACTTTTGAGATAATTTTCCCAAAAACCTTCATCCTAAATAAAAATTAATAACATTAAGGTTAAAAGTAAAACATTTTAATTGTCGCAGCCTGCTTTCTCAGAGACGTAGTTTTGCTCAGATCTATCTTGATTTATTATAACAATATTAATTTCGTTGTAAATAATTTCTTATAAGCTTTTTGTATTGAAAAATGCTCAGTTCAATTAAATCTTCATCCCATTTAAAAATGAATAAAATGTTTTAAATTAAATATGAATTATATTAGTACATATGAATTATATATTTTGTGGTACCTTTGAAGAATTTTTATTTCGTTAAAAAGAGTCAAATAGCTTTTCTTATTTTTTTAAGTAAAGGATTAATTACTTCTAATATGACGCTTGCAAACGAACTAAGTTTTATCTTTCGGAATTGGGTATAATATAGCCTACGTCACAGGTTGTGTTGTTCCTACTAAATTTTACCCATGAACGGCATTTTCTGCGAGCCTAACTTCAAGCCACAAATAAACAAACGAAGTGTTCGATCGTTTAAATAGCTGCTCGCCAGATTTTATTGCATTATAAAGAAAAGTTATTGAAACTAAATACAACTAAATAAACAACAACAACTAAAACAAATAACAACAACTACTAATAACAATAACTAAATAAACAACAACTAAATTCCATTCGTTTAGCATTGCGTCATATGTTGTTCCTACTAAATCGAAGTAGTTGTGTTTTTTTCATATTATACCCAATTAACACCGTTATTCAAGAACGAAGATTTTGTACACGTTATTTAAGAACAAGGATTTGGAACCGGTTACTTGATCACTGATATAGCTTAACCGATAAGTCTTAAAGAGTAGTCAGGGAATTTGAGCCAATGAGGAGGCAGAGACGGTGATGTCATTCCCTAAAAATAAGCAGTGATGTCATTTTCCGCCAATAGCGTCCAATCGCGCCCATTTTGAATTTAAGCGCTCGTGATGTTCATCGATGGAGGTTGTAATTAAATTTTAACTCTGCAGTGGAAGATGACTAAGATGATAAACCAAACCAGTTTTTTTATAGCGCATGCGCATTGGTGCGATTGCTTCCTCTCCTGCATCACTCCTCCCCCGTAGTACTATGAAAACTTTATTTATTCCTATATTTCGTGGTGTGAGATAGCTACAAAAGTTGTTTTCTCCATTTCTGTTGAACGTGTAGCTGTTAATAAATTTTGGTAAGTGGAAATTTTATAAATATTAGATTTCATTATTATTTAATATTAGATTTAATTATTCAATCTAGATTACGAAATTAAGCTGATCGGATTTTTATTTAAAAAAATTAATAATTTAAAAACTTTATTAATAATTTAAGAATTTTAATCTTGTGGTTTTACATGAGGTACTGTTACAGTACAGTTAATTTTATTGCATTAAGATAGTGATCGTAAATTAACTCATTTTTTTCCCTCTCAGTGTTCTTTCGTGGATATTTCTTTTAACCCATGTGGTAACAACTCAATTATGAGCTATACATTATTTTTTATTTAAAATTTAGAACTAGTATAATTATGATTGTGACCTTTGTGGTTTTTATTTTAAGGTTTTAAACTATTAAGATAGTGATCTTAAATTAATTTATTTTTTATTTCTCAGTGTTCTTCCCTTTATCCATGTGGGATTTTAATCACTTTCACATCTTTTGTGTTGTAATAAATTTTATTTCGCAAATCTCACATGTTTTTAAAATTATTGTAATATATTTTTACTATTAATGCGTGATGTATTATTCAGTTTAAAATTTATGAAGAGAATAGTGGTTATTTCTTTTAATCCATGAGGTAACAACTATATCATATGAATTTTTTTTTAAATTTAAGATTTTGAACTATTAAAATTATGATTGTGATAACCCATGTGGTTTTTATTCTAAAGGGTTTTAAACTATTACGATAGTCATGTTAAATTAATTTATTTTTTCTCTCAATCTTCTTTCCTTTATCCCTGTGGAATTTAAATCACTTTAATGTTGTAATAAATTTTATTTTGATCATTCTAATGCTACTCAATATGATTCTTCAGTCTCTCCAATTATGTCTTATAACGAAGAGTGCTTATTTCTTGTTACAAGATTATCAGATTTATTTTAATTTAGTGGTCGATACGTGTTTTTATCAAAGCTATATATAAAATGTAAAAATGTTGCACAAATAGTTTTAAAACCGAACTTATCGGTAAATTATCAGACACAAAACTGAGAGAAAAATAATGGTAATAAAATGTATGTATGAAAAACTGTGGTTCTTAAGAAAATTTTGAAAAAGACACGTTAAACAAAGAAATGGAAAGAGAGGAAAGCACATCAATAACAATATTATAATAATTGATTAAATTAGCAGGCCTCTCAAATGGTTTCTAATTTTCCCAAAAGTCCGCAAAAAAAATTACAGTCGCAAAAGTCCACCCATCATAAGAAAAACCACGTTTTACTCATTGCTCTCTCTCAAAAAAAATTTTAACTTAAAAGTAATTTAAAGAAGTTAAAAAATTAAAAGTCATTAATTATTTTACTAGTATGCTCCTTGCACCTTTACGCAAATTCTACCCTCTGACGTCATATGAATCAGATCGATCATTTGCAAATCAATGAGAGCTATAAGCTAAGCAATATATATCAACAGAATCTAAGCTTGATATATATCAACAGATAACACTTTCCTCAATGCAATGTTTCAGCTACCCCATTTCGATTTCGTGTTTTATGTCAAATGCTTTATTTTTGGGAAATAATTTCTTTTAAAAATATAACCACTTGCTAATTAAAATTATTTGGAATATTCAAAACTTATAGTTTTTATGAAAGGGGGGAATGTAAATTTTTAAAACAATGGCTTGGATAGATTCTAACGAGCATATTGTGTTTGGGTTACCCAAAGCGAAAATAATTTGATTCCTGTCAATATTGATAATGGCTTTTATACTATAAAAAGGCGTTCTGAATCGGAAAAATATGAGTCAAATTTTGCTGCGAAAAAAAAAAAATTACGACCAGCTTGCTTTATCTGGTCCTACCACATCATTAAGTATGCTGAGCATTAAAGATCAAGCTCAGAGCTCATTCTAGGCAGAAAAAAGAGCAGGGTGCAAAAGTTAAAAGAAAGGGCATTATTATTAAAGCATTATTATGGACTTCTAAAAGGGCAATAATTTCTTTCTATGGACTTTTTACGTTCTATGAAAAAACATTGTCAATTAGTGAAAGAAATTTTTTACTTTACTAACAGTAGCAAAGCAATCATATTTACTAATTTTTATTAATAAATTAACATATATATCGAGTTATTGAGCTAATTAGCTGAGTAATTTATTTAAAATGCATGCATATATTAATAAATGTATGTTATTATGATTTAATAGTTATGATTTAATAATTAAATCTGTAGTTATGATTTAATAATTAAAATGATTAATAATTAAAATGATTAATAATTATGATTTAATGATAGTGGAAGCAACTGCAAACTTTTAAAGACAAGTGCAACAAGGAGGTGTGATGGCTATTTTTCCTTTCCCATATAAATCTATGTATTGGCAGCAATGACAAACTTATTAAAAGGAGTTGAAAATTTAAGAAATCCATTGTACAGTTTGGAGAAAAAATAAAGAAGGGTTGAGGAAAAAAAGGGTATGATGGAGTCTATTACACCAGGACACTAAATTGCATCAGGGGCAACAGGGTGGATTCTTTTGACTACCCGTCCTGTTTACCCTTCCTAGAATGAGCTTTGTCAAGCTTATAAAGCCTGAAAATGATATCTGCTAATATCCCAATTTCTACCTACGAAGCTATAGATAAGGTGTTTAATTGTATGTTACAACTATGGAACACTTTTCACTTAATCCTACGAAAGCAACTTACCTAATCGCTGATGCATTAGCATCCTGTTTCAGGAATGATTTTTTGAATGAGATAAAAAATTCATTCTGTACTTTAGAATTTGATGAAACTACAAAGAATGCTAATTTTGAAAGGCTACATAATATAAAATTTGTTTTTGGTCTGAAAAAATATTAAAAAATTCTCATCACTTGGAGACATTTTTCTTAGGCTATGCAGAAGATGTAATAAAACATCTTCTAAAATCTACCATAAACAATGCAGGTTTGATTCTTTTAATCTTGCTAATGCTTTCCAGTGATGGACCCAATGTTAACAAAGACTTATTTAATCTAATGATTAAGGAAATAAAATCAGTTAGAGGAGTCTGGTTGTAAAATATGGGATATTGCAGCATAAATATGCTACATAATGCATTTATGATAGGTTTAAATGTTTTTGAATCTAAAATTTCTGATTTGACTATTGCATTATTTCACTATTTTGATGGATGGCTTGCTAAAAAAAAGTGTTTCAAATTGCTTCAGTTGAAAAATAGCTTAAAGACCTTGCTTTATCAGACATTCAACTTCAAGATGCCTTACTTTAGAATCTCAGAGAGAGAGAGAGAGAAAGTTTAGTGAGTTAAGTTTAATGAGCATAATTTTTTTTACTAAAAAAAATAATACTTGAAATTAAAAATATATATTACATTACTTTCTTAAGACATACTTTGTAGTATTTCATTTAGCATACACTTGCGGAAAAACATTTATTATTATAAAAATTACAAAATGATTGAGTGTGTATTTTATTTTTAATGTTTTAGATTAGTATAGTGATTATAAAAATGTATATTTGTTCAATATGGATCAATTTTGCTTTTATTAAATTTTTTTTGGACCCCATTTCAACAAAAACGTTAGGGTGACCTTGGGTAAGTCCTGATCAAAAAATGCAAACATCTATTTTGTGAAAAAACTATTCAAGATAGAATTTTAATATTTACTGGAAGTTTGAGGCTGTATGAGATGAGTCCTATGCTACCTTCTTTTGTTTGAAAGTCTAATAAGAATTTAAAAGATTTTTAATGATCAGGAATTACCCTTTCTCTTGATCATTTCTGGGGTAATTACTGATCACCAGTTTTTATTGTAAATGGGCTGTTTATAAATAATTATACAATAGTAATTCACAAATACAACATTAAGATCAAACAAATAAACCAAAAAGATATTTTTAAGCAGCTATTAAAGCGTTTTATTTAAAAGCAGGAATAAAGATTAACACTAGCTCAGGCAGCAGCTCTCACACTGAAATTTTAATTTTCTATCATTAAAAGAAATTTGCTATTTTTGCTTTCTAGAAGCTTAGTATCCTTTTTAGGCTTATAATTTCTCACCATATTTATATTAGGTTAATTTATCAACTTAAAAATTATTCTAACAATGTACGCACATAAAGGTAAGACAATGGTAAGAAGAAAGGTAAGACAAGCTAGAAATGGTGCATATCAGAACACATTTGTCTTGTATACAGTTAAAAACAAATTTTGTGATTATAGTTAAAATATATTTTATAGTTGTTCCACTTAATAAATATGAACTGTTATTTAAGAAAAGACAAATAACTATTTATTAGCTATTTTTTATACTATGTATTTATATAAGAAATGAAAATGATCAGGAATTAACCCAGTGATCAATAATTACCCCATCTGTAGGGGGCAACATATGATATAGTTTCCTATAATCAATTATAATGTTTACAATAAAAGTGAAACAATTAAACAAAAGCTTACACTATTTTTATATCAAAGAAGAAGAAAGTAACTTAAAATATTTATTATTAAAAGAAGGAGGGGGATCTTTGCAGAAATGTGCACATTTTGAAACCCATCTTTGAAATGGAAAATGCAGAAAGCATTTTAAAAGATACTTATTTTTTTAGATTAAACAAAAAGCTATTATTAAGTAAATGTAGCAATACTTTAGTGAAGTGTACAAGCATTCTTGTCCATGTCTCAAATTTAAAAAAAATAATTTTTTTGAAAGTAAAACTTAGGTGATCAATATTTACTCCAGAGTGATCGTGAATTACCCCGGGTCACTCTACCCATTTTTCTCAATTTTTTATCCTAAAAGTGTTGAGGCTTGAATTAGGAATGAAACAGACAGGTTAAAAATAAAACCTTTCTAAGAAATTTAACAATGCTCAACGTTTGAAACTCTTAAGTGGAAACTTGTAGCTAGAATTATGTAGTAATTTTTGGAATAGAACAAAATAAATTTATATAATTCAATAATGAGCAAATAAATTTATATAATGAATTGGGTCAGTTCTGGGTGAGCTAACAGAAGATCCGGATGTGATGTCCCACCCTTATAAGAAAGAAAAGTAGGTTGAGCTCTGGTGTTCTTAATGAACTCAATTTGGTTTGAGTCAATAAAGTCTTCCAAAAAGTTGCCAATAGAGCAGTTTTGTCTATATCCCCACCTCTGAGAGTGGGCATTGAAATCACCAAAAATATGTGAGCGTTTGTTCTAGTCTTTAATCAGACAGTTAAGATTGGGCTTATTCTTCGGGGGATTATAAACAAAGGTAATGCGAAAGCCCCTGGTATTTTTCCAAACTTTGACATGGAGTGTTTCACAAAAGTGTCAGCCGTTAGGGAGCTTTTAACAAATATAATCATCCCAGAGGCTATTTGCCTTGATCGTGGTAAAGAAAAAGACTGGTATTGGTCAAGTGGATAGTATTTCAAGTGGCCAGCAGCAGCACCACTCTCAGCAATACCAATAATGTCTGGTTTCACCTGATAGATAATGGTTTTTAGTTCAAGGAATTTGTCTTGAGTCAGGCCACCAGCATTCCAGAAAATTTTTTTTAGGCTGGCTTTGTCCTTGCCCTTAAAAGAAATTTTTTTTTTGTAATAATTGGAGATGCCTTTATTGTAGGAAAAGACTGCAAGATAAAGACAAAGGCTGTAACAGATTTAGCGTTATCCAGGATGCACCACAAGGAGGCCTGTTACTCTACACCCTATTTAGTAGTAAAACTTCTTTTAGGACAGAACATGAAGGAATTTAAAACGAACTCCTATTATTCTACAGATTCCGTTTATGAAGGGTTTGGAAGCGGTTTTTCAGAGAAAACCATTCGCATGGGTAAGTATTTTGGTAACTTATTAGGGTTGGCCAGTTACATATTTAGAAGATATATATTTATATATATATATTATATATATAAATATATATCTTATATATTAGATATATATTAGATATATATTTAGAAGAATATCTTGTGGGCTCACACAGTTGTAATTTAGAATTTCTAAAAGTTTTAAATTACAAATAATTAATTACTGTGTATTTTTAAGCATACTTTATGCATATAATATGATTAGAGAATTATTTAATTAAAAATAACTTTATAAATTAACTATTATATTTTTTCACTGTTTTCATTTTTTTAACAGCAAAAACAAATATAAATTTTTATGTAACAATTCATAAGTGTCACAGTGTTATCTAATTTTATGTATTAAAGTAAACCATTTTTTTTTTTAGAAACTGAATTATTTAATAAGTATCGAGCATTGTAGGTTTTTAAAGTTAATAAATCTCTTTTTAAAATTTTCTTTAAAAAGTCATGGTTTTGTCCAATCTTGCTATTCAGGAGCTGTAAGTTGATTTTTCTAACTTACTTCAGTGAAAAGATTTTTCACTGAAACTTTTGATTTTTCTATTTACTTCAGTGAAAAGATTTTTATGGTATTTCTCCTCATTTAGAGTGCCACATTGATTAGCACATTTTTCTTTTCTATTTTTCCACCTTAATGTTTCAAACTTGTTCCATTAAAACAGTATTTTAGTGTTTCATACGTATTGCTTTTTTACTTGAAAACTTAAATAAATAAAGTAAAAACATTTTAGCATCATAATTCGTTTAAATGATTGTTCACGCTTGAGCATTATTTTGTGTTTTTTTATTTTGAATTGTTACAATTTTATATGTTCTTATGGTTTTATAAAGCTAATAATTATTCTTTTTAATTTTTATTTTGAACTATTCTTATTTGAACAGTAATAAATGTAAATATTTAGCTAGTTCTCTTGTGTATTATAATAAGCAGATTAATTTAAAAAAATAAAATAAATGGGAAACTTCTTTGCTTTTCATTTATTCTATTTTAAATTACTTATGTTAACTTTCTTTCTAGCTTTTATTCAGAAAGTGTATTCTATATTGATGGTCCAGTGGGCAATCACTGTTGGATTTATAAGCCTCTTTATTTACAAGTGAGTTTTTGGCTCAAATATTATTACTAACGTTATTTTTTCACTGTTCATTCTTTAATTTTAAGATTTAAGAGCCTCTCTGTAGAATGCAATATTATTTCAATTTTAAATTATTTTTGCAAAATTTTATGTTTAATATTTAATTTTTATTCAATGGCCTTTTTTTTAAAAATTAAGCTTGTTAAATAATAACCATTATTCACACTTTAAAATAAAATATTTTAATTTATAAAATCAGTACAGTAGGGAACCGATTATCCGGAACGATCGGGACCATCGCTATTCCGGATAACTGATTTTTCCGGTTTTCTGAATCGCTACAAAAAGCCGTTTTTTTTATTGTTAAACCCAACTAAAAAAATTNTTCTAAATATGCCACCTGTGGAGCTCAAAAGTAATACAGTAATGATTATTTCTAAAATGATGGTATGGTAAACATCTTTCAAAAAAGAAAGAAAAATCCTAAAATTTTTTTTAAAAAAATGGCGGGAAAATTTATCAAATTTCGTTCCGGTTTTCCGGTTTTTTGATTTCCGTATAATGGTTTCTGTACTGTATAATATACTATTTTTTAATATTATCAGGTTTAGTAAAGTCGAGATATATTGAAAAACATATATTTTCTCCTTTCAAAGTGAAATAATTCGTTATTTTTAGAGACATTTCATCACACTTTCTTTTAATTAATTTATTATGAAATCTGTGATTTTTTATTAATCTTGATCCAAAATAGAGGCAACTACTAGAAGCAACTATTTTGTTCATTTTTTTTCTGTGGCAAGCCTGCAGTAGGGGCTAAAGAATTTTGGGGGATGCTGGGCAAATTCATGAGTAATTGTTTGTTGTTAGAGCCTTTCAATGGATCAGTAACAACTTTATAAAATATTTAATTTTTAAATACTGAGAATGCTATGAATTTTAACAAGTCATATGAATTAACGAAGTTTTTATTTTTGTATCAAAAATCATTTGCATTTTCAAATTATGTATTATTATATACAGTAGAGAACCGATTATCCGGAATGGTCGGGACCATAGTGATTCCGGAAAACTGATTTTTCCGGTTTTCTGAATCGCTACATAATGCCGTTTTTTTAATGTTCATAAAACGAAACTAAAAAATAATTTTGAAATAGTTTTAGAAAAAATAAAAAATGATAAAAAATAATACACTTAAGTTTAAATAAGGAAAGAAATTATGAAATAAAAATTATATACAGGCTTATATATGTTATGGCTTATATATATATGGAATTATTATATACAGGCTTATATATATATGGCTTATATTAATAACATATATAAGCTATTTGTGCTTATGTGAGATTCGTCTACAAACGGCTTTTGATCCGTTCTCTAAATCAGTTCTTTCGTCAACTCGATACGCCGTACGCTCTAAATAACAAAATGGGCTCAAAATCTTGCAAGAAATGTTTTTTTTTTTAATTGAGGAAAATTTATTTCCGGTTCCGAATTTCATTCCGGTTATCTGGTTTTCCGGTTTTCTGATTTTCGGATAAGAGATTCTGCACTGTACAATTAACCAAGTATGTTTAAAATAACTTTCTTATGTTACAGTTAGAGTAACTAATTTTTCACAATGTGAAAAAATACAGATATTGCGAGTTTTGCTTTGGAAATGTCAAGTAACATTATTTAACTCTCATCATTTGGCATAGTTTTAAAAAATAGATAACACAAGTACATAAAATTTGTGAAAAAGTTTTAGAAATTTGTGGAGAAAGTTCAGAATTTTGAGAATGTGCAATGTAATTTTTTGGTATTCTATTTTAAATTTTTTTTCTCAAATGAAAATAAATTTCAAAATAGTGTAGCTAAAAAAATGCAAATAACATTTTTAAAAAAATAGTTTTTATTAAAAAAAAGAAATATATATCAGAACTTTACTATGAAATCTCCCACATGAATACATTGGAATGACTCTTATATAATTTGATTACACTTGTTCTTTCACTGTACAAACCATTATATAATTTAAATTAAGCGATTTTAATTTTATAAAAATGAAATAAGTAGCTGTCAACCATATAATTTTGAAGTATTTTTTGTTTCTAACCTCATATGTATTTTTTTAGTGATTCTGTGCAAAATTATACAGTGCAACACCCCAAGATGATTATCTTTACCCTGTAAGTTGTGCTTTTTTATATTTTTATTTTATTTTTAAATTTAAGTCCTGGTTTGTTCTATTAGTTACATTTGAGTACTTAGGTTTATTCATTATGCATTTGTTCTGGTTTACTGGTAAAAGGCTTTTGCATTAGTTTGTATGACTAGACCAGGGATGGCGAACCAATGGCACATAAATGGCACGCGACACACTATTTTGGGCACGCCACTGATCACAAAGTTCACTACGAAGCATAATAACAATTAAATTAAAATTTATAAAAAGAAATGAAAATATTAAAAATTATTAACAAAAAAATTTATAATTAATGCCAAAAAAAAATTAGTAACCATAAAAAACAGGCTAACAATAAATAACCAGCAAAAAGATATTTAACAGACCTGCTTAAACTAACATCTTACAACCTAATATAAGTTATTTGTCATCTAATCTGCAACAACAGAATTCACACTGATGTTACTTTAAGTTGAATTATGCTTATAACCGAGACACTGCAAAATGTTTTTTTTTCTTCTTTATAGTAAATAAAGAGTTTTGATAGTATTTAGTATTATTACTTTCCCAATAATCCCGAAGTTAAAATTATTTGACGGCACGCCTATGACCTCATTAAACAATTTTTGAAAAAAATGGCGCTTCGGTGCATAAAGGTTCGCCACCCCTGAACTAGACCAAGGTACATTCAAAAAGTTGTACAGTGCCCGCCGCTAATAAAATCACCGGATAATAAAATCAGCCGCTTTATAAAATCAAATCGGCAAGACCCGAATCGTTGCAATATTAATACATGTTAAAAACATCCTTTAATAAAATCAACACCGCCGCTTTTTAAAATCAAAATTTTGACCACATAATAAATCAAAAGTGCGATATCTCAGCTTTTTTTGTTCTTATTTATAAAATTTTATTTTTTCGAAGTTTAAAGATTATTTTAGAAGAAGCAACAGTTACTCACAAGCCTGTGAAACAGGTGTGGTTAGCACTTTCCTGTGATATACATAGTGTAAGAGTTAAGGAAAAATGTGGGTGGTAAGCGGAGAGTTCATAGAAATCAATTTAACAACGTCAATTCCTTGACTTGAATGAAGTTTGGAGAAACCTATCTCCCTCAACAGGGGGTCGAAGGGGTTGAATTCTTATCTTACTTTTTATTGAATGAACCATAGCAGGGAGAGAAGTTTCTTTTGTTATCTATCTTAACAGAGAACATGAATAGATTTCCAAAAACTGTCTGTGCGCCCATATTATTTAAGCCATTTGAGTAAATTATAGTTAGAGTAAGAGCACATATCATTTTTAACTTCGTTTGGTGTTAAATTTTATCAGCATGCCGAAAAGGAAGGATTTGAGCCTTAAAGATAAATTCGAAGTGTTGCAAAACTATGATAAGCTTCCTAAATGTAGTCAACGTGAAGCTTCAATTAAATTAGGGATTTCCCAAACTGCTCTTTTCGACATTCTGAAACAAAGGATAAATATTTCCGAGGAAATAAAAAAGAATGGAAATCTGTCAAGAAAGCGTGAAGAAAATCGGAGGAAATTGAAATGGCTCTGTTAGAATGCTTCAAAAATGCACGCGAACGAAGAATTCCAATTTCCTGTGGAATTTTATTTCACAAAGCACAGTTTGCTAACTTATTTGGTGATTCTGATTTTAAAGCTACAGATGGGTGGCTAACCTGATGGAAAGAACGCAACAACATTGTCTATCGTAAATTGCATGGTGAAAAGCAAGATGCTGATTTTAGCTCTGCCGCCGATTGGGTAAACGACGTGTGGCCAACACTCATCAAAGACTATAAACCAGAGCAAATTTTCAACACAGATGAAACAGGATTATTTTTCCGAGCACTTCCTGAACACACACTGCTGTTTAAAAATGAATCGACTGGTGGATGTAAAAAAATGAAGGAAAGACTAACCGTGCTGCTAACATGCAACATGACAGGAACTGTGAAAAAAAATCCTTTAGTGATAGGAAAGAGTTTAAAACCTCGATGTTTTAAAGGAGTAAAACACCTGCCCACCAGTTATGCCAACAGCTATAACGCATGGATGACATCCAGCATCTTCACAAAATTTCTTCTTGAATGGGACAAGGAGCTGAAAAATGAAAAGGTCGTCTTACTTTTAGACAATTGTTCTGCGCACCCTGCTGATAAGGACTTGAGTTTGAAAAACATTAAATTAGTGTTTTTGCCACCAAACACTACAGCTATTATTAAACCCCTTGATCAGGGAATCATAAGATCATTCAAGTTTCATTACAGAAAAATGGTTGTTCAAAAAATCATTAGTGACATAGGCTGTGACAGCTCTTCGAAACTCTTAACTGCAAACAAACTATCGAAATCCCTTATGATTTTGGAATCAATGCATTTGATTCGTAACTCATGTGACATTGTTTCAACCCAAACAATATCAAATTGCTTTAAAAAGTGTGGATTAAGCACTGGTGATGGAGCTGATAACTGTTTCGAAGAAATGCTCAGTAATGAAGAAAATGAAATGGATGAGAATTTTTCATGTTACGTAGCTATTGACGATAACCTACAAACATCAGGAGAAAAATCTGATTCTGAAATTGTTACTGACATCAAAAATTGCAAAGTTATTTCCAATCAAGAAATGGAAGAATCAGACTCAGAAGATGAAATAAACTCATCTTCAACGAAAGTCAGAAAAGCACTTAATGTATTGCGGCAAGCTTTAGAACAAAGAGGAGGAAATATCGAAACTATAAAAACTTCCATAAACTCTCAAATGATGTTGAAAAGTTAATTTTAAATAGTGTAACTCAAGCAACCATTGATCGGTTTTTTGCAAAAGTTTTGTAAATTTAATCTTATGTAGGGTTTTACTTTATTAAAATAATTAAATTAGTTGAATAAAGCATTAATGTTGCCATTATTTCAGCTTTTAAAGTGTGTGCATTTAGAATATATCTTAAAAATGTGATTTTTTTTTCAAATGTTGAATCGCCTCTTAATAAAATCAAAAGAGCATAAAACGAAAGTGATTTTAATAAACAGCGGGCACTGTATCGGTTAAAGTAAAATTACTAATCCGTTTTTAAAAGTTTATTGGATTTTTAATTAATTTAATTTAATAATCCTCTAAATCGTAATTTTTATTATAATTTAATCCGTGCTTAATTTTTTAATTTAATAAACATTTTTTGGATATTTTATGTTGATGTCTCATATTATCAAAAACCACTTAATTAGTCTAAACAAACTGTTTTCAAAAACTGTTGTTTGATGATGATACTAAAAATAATACAGTAAAGAAGGAACTTCAGTTTCATATTATGCATTTGTCCAAGCAGCCTGAAGAAGTTGTATACTGACATTTAGAAGCAATTTTTAAGGGCTCAGAAGAAACTGTTCTCAACAAACTGAAACTGTTCTCAACAGTGTAAGTTTGCAACTCAAGTTATTGAGGTAGACTTCTGATAAACCTGTAAGTGAATTATAAATCTGGCAACTTATAAATGTCAAACTATAATTGAAGATGAGAAATATGGATTGATTAATATTTTTTAAAGGAATTGAAGAATATTAAGATTCTCCTATTTATTTAGTGGCTAGTAATATTTATTAGTAATATTAGTAAACAGTAATAAAAAAATTTTTTTTTTGAAAAAAAAAAAAAAAAAAAGGAGAGTGAGAGGGAAAAGAACACAAGCAATTGAAAAACTTCTTGAATAGTGATTGGCCACAAAATATTGTCTGTATTAAGGTGGCGAATTTACTCAATCTGAAAAATTTGGAAAACAATAAGAAAGCAGACACAACAGTGAATTTCATTGAAGAAAGCTCAAAGTTATATGATTCATAATTAGAAAATTTTCAAAGGTTGGAATGAGTAGTTCTAATACATCTATTTGATACTGAAATAAAAATTCAGGTCTTTTTTGTTGCATTGATACAGAAATAAATGTACCTTTAAAAAATGAGCATTGGGAATAAAAAACTTAATATTATGAAAAAAATATCAATAAATTGTGCAAAAATAACAGGTTAGATGTGTACCTATAATTGCATAATGGCATTATTAATATTTCTAAAGGAAAGAATTTACTGTCAAATTTACAACTGCATCATGGTTTTTGTGCCCTAATTTACAAATCTGGACAAATGTTTCATTTTGTGATAAAAGAAATTACAACAATGCCAAATTGTGAGAACTGAAAATTTTTTTTCTTCTTTCTTTCTAGCACTATTACAGACATGTGTTTCAGTTGAATTTCCTCTTTTTCTTGACATTTCAATTATTTTGATAGTTACTGTATCAACAGTTTAATTCGGATCAATAACTAAGTTGGATGTAGAAAACTTATTCGGCAAAATATTTTTTATTCACTTGGCTAAAGTTTTTTTCTGCTGATTGGCCCAACTGCATATTTTTTCAAAAGTTACTGAGAACTGGACGCATAGCAATCTAAAAAAGTGCTACTTCTATTGACAAAATATGTATTTACTAACATGAAAAAATGATGCTAAATGTGACTAGAAAATTTTATTAGCAGAAAGTGAATTTCACTATTAGCAGTGATTCAAGAATGGATCTTTTTTGGGGACACTTCAAATATTCATGTATAAGTAAGCTCTTTAATGTTTGTCTGTCATTGTCTCATTGATGCAGTGAGATAAAGTGAGGATTTTCTGTATCCCATATAGAGTTTTGTAAAATTATTGATTAAATGACAAGTTAGTGATTAAACATGCTATAAAGCTTTATTCTACGATTTCAGAGATTCCCATAAATAAAGATGATATATAAGGATTATGTCATCTTTATCTGAAAGACCAGAAGAAAATAAAGAGGAGTATCTAAGATTAGAAAAATAAAATTATGGAAAGATTGATGGATTTTTTTTAATGAAAATTTTAAAAGTCTAAGAAGTGGAAGAAAAAGCTATGAGAGATAATCAGAAGAAAAAAGAAATTTGCTTAATCAGCTGCTGATGTACTTTTTACATAGGCGAGCCAGAAATTGAATATAGCTATTGAAGCTATATTAATCTTCACTGTTCATTTTCTTTCAACTTTTTTTTCCGGCTTAGGCAACATGTATTTAAGCAACTTTCCATTATTTTACTACAAAAGTTATTCTTTACATTTGGCGTACAAACATTTAAATAAATCAAAAAGAGTTTACGTACAAGAAAGTGTTATGCAAATATTGTAAATTTTTTTATAAACCCGCAATCCACAAATTAGAAATGTGTTTATTTTCATTCAACCAATAAGGTAACTAGCTGAAGACATCATGAAGATATTTTTTAAATATTTGTTTTACCAATTAAATGTGTTATCATAATTTTATTTAAAGATTAATATTTATTAAATTCTCTATTATTTTACCTTTTAATTTCTAAAAATTCTTTCAGTGTTATGATGGTAATATTGATGATTGCTATGACTTGCTGTGTTAATATGAGAAGAACCTTTCCATTAAATTTCATTTGTCTCTTTCTTTTTGTAAGTTATTTTCAATTTTTAAAAAAAAATTCTGTATTCCTTAAAATAAAACGATTTATGCAAAAGTTGTAGTATTTAGAATATGTTAATGCATGTGTTGTTGTATTTGTTTTTTTTAATGCAAATTTTTATATTTTCTGTTCTAAGTTTACAAATAGCATGAATAATTGTAAATGCTTATGTTCGCAGAGAGTTTCACCTTTTGTGTCAACCCTTTTACTCATTTTTAACTATCCTTATAAAAGAAACTCAGTTGTTAAGACCTCATATGCAGAGGCATATCTACAGAAAAATAACAAATTTATGCCCTTTCATATTTTTTTAAATACATAAAGCAATATTTGAAGTATGTAATCATCTTGTAATCATATAGTAAAACATCATATTTTATTTAATCAAGAAAAAAGAATGTTTTTTGAAAAACTATTACAAATAATCTAATTGTAATAATATTACATTTATGCTTTTTTAAAATCATTGATTAAAAACATATACAGTAATTTCCGGTAAATAGGCCGCGGCCTATACGTGTTTAAAAGTTGGGCTGCGGCCTATATGTAGAATTTTTTTATCCCATCCCACAAGTGAGAATTTTTTGATCTAGGTGGATTTATTCAAAATCAGATGTTTAGCAAAAATTTTCCAAAATAACGAACTTAATTCGTAATGTTTACTCTGGTAACGTTTTTCTTTCTTATTTTTTTAAATGAATTTGCCGAATTTCGGATCGCTTTCGGAAATTCCAATATGGCGCCCATATATTACGATAATTCAATTATACTGTTAATTTCCGAAAATTAATTAATTACAATAAATTTAGTTCAGTTTTGATCGTAGATTATGATGGGGTGAATTTAAAAATGTCCCATCTTAAGAAATTTCATTAATTAAAATAATTATCTATATTATAGAAATAACAATATATATTTTTAATAAGCTAACAACTAATGATTAAAAAACAAGCTAACAACTAAATACAATTTAAAAATAAAAACTAGCTTTCAAATAATAAAAAAAAATAGCAATTAATATCTAATAAAAAACAAAAGAGATTGATTTACATCGAATAAAAAGAAGCCTCAAAAGGGATAGAATTCATTTTGTATCCCACTTGGTAGTTTCAATTTCAAAAGGGTGTGGCTAATTTATGGTCAAACTGGAGGGGGAAAAAATGGGGACAAATGAGTAGAGCATTTCCACAGCTGTCAAGATTGATTTATCAGTTTCTTCCAACTTGCATTTCTTTATTTTGTTCATTGGAAATGCAGATGTTTTTACTTTTCCCTTTATTTTAAACTGCTTTTAGAAACAGATGTTTCCTTTGACTCAGATTTTTTTTCATGTTTTTTTTTAAAGATAAAATAAAGTTACTTCATCAGAATAAAATTCAAATAAAAAGAGAATTATACTGATTTTTTTTTCTCTTGTTAATAAAAATTTCTTCTAAGAAAAAAAAAAGAAAAAGGGATCAGATTAAGTGCTGAATATCCAGCAGTGAAGAATCAGATTTCGATGGTTTTGAATAGATATATGCTCAAAAATATTTGAAAAGTATAAATAAATAAATGCTGATTTATTTTGTGATTAGTTTATTTTTTATCGCATACACATCCTTAACTTAGGATCATTCTCAATTCTTTTTTTTTTTTATGATAAGTATACATAAAAATGATGATGATAATGTAATGAGTATACATAAAAAAAAATATTTATCAATAACTTTTTTCTAAGTATAGAGTTTATGTTTTAAAGATTATTATTTTTTATGAGTATTTTCACACATGTGATATTTGATAAAAATCGATGATCGATCGAAAAAACGAAAGTGCGGCCTTTAGGACGGTGCGGCCTATAAGATGAAAATTGAAATTTTTAACGATGTTTTTTGCGGGTGCGGCCAGTACGGCGGTGCGGCCTATTTACCGGAAATTACTGTAGCAATTTAGCATAATCATTGATTAAAAACACATATACTTCGATACTATTGTGAGACAACTAATTTAATTAACCTCAGTTAAATTTTAAATTTTGACTAGCATCATATAGATAGAAAATGGTGCCCTGATCTGGGGTTTATTTTCTTTAAAGGATACAATTTAAAAATAATTATTTCTAATCATTAAAAACGAAATCAAAGTAGGCTTATGTTTGAAATATAATTTTTTACAAACAGTAAAAATTTAGAAAGCTTTTAGCCCCATATGTATTGTGAACTAATCAATTAAATGAAATTCTTGCAATAAGAGAAAAAGAAACTTAAAACTTAATAATTTTGATCAGTTTTGACATTTGCTAAAAATTATAATAAAGTTACCTATATTGATTAATTTTTTTTTTATTCATTGAAAAAAATGTGCGATTTGAGAAAAATTATTGATAGTAATACATATTTCTATATAAATATAAAACTGTTCTAATATTCAATAAAAGAAAGGAAATAAGTGTTATAGCTTTCATTCAAAAATGTGTTAATGTTTAACACTATCTTTTTAAATTGTATAGCAAACATAGAACAATTCTGAAGAATTAAAGCACTGAACTAAAGTGCTCGAAATTGCCGTTAAAAATGTTTCGTTTTTAATATATGTTAGAAGCTTATTTATAATAAAATCAGTAAAATTAAATAATAAAAACATTCTTAATAACTTTTGATCTAATGATCTACACTTGTCAAAGTGCAAATAATCTTAAAATCATGTAAAGAAATTTTGATCTTTATTTTGATCACATAATTAATAAAAAGTAAAGACTGTATTATTTTGTTGTGTAGAATTTAAAAGGTAAATTATACTTAATGGTTGCAGTTTATTACAAAATTTTCCTACTAAATATATATTTTTTAGTCTTTTAAATTTGATAACATATTTAATATTACTAATATTCTCTAACGAAAAAAGCTGTTTCAAACATCTTTAATACATAATGACAATGAATTATTTTTGGGGGAAAATGTACCTATTTTAAGAAAAAATTTATAAATTTTTTTTCCAGTATGGAACTTAATACACGTTTATCAAAGTAAGATTAAAAATAAATTTAGATGAAGATTGTGTTTGTATAATATTACTTTTTATACAGACACATGTGGTGTTTTCTCCAATCTCTTAGTCCTTTTTAGTTTTAAAATTGACTTTTGATGGTTTTTCTTGCCTAGATTTTTTTTTTTTTTTGACATCATGAATGAATTGTATGTTAGCACCAATCTGCTCAATATCTATCAGTTTATACCATATATATCTAATATTATGTTTATAATTGAAATAATATTATTAAATTCTTTTCAGACATTTGTTTTATCTTTTCTCCTAGGAGTTGCAAGTTGGTAAGTAAAATAATTATATGTATGATTGCAATTAACTGTTTAAATCTAGGGTTATCAAACTTTTCAATTCAGGTGTCTTTTCTAGTTTTAATTCCTTTTTTTCTTCGTAATAGTTAGAATCTCAATAATCATTTAAGAACTCGTAAAATATCACTTACCGCTGGTAAAGTGATAGGTAACAATAATTTTTTTTTATGGGTATTTCTGGATAAAGAAATTTTTAGAAATATAAGCTTAGGAAAAAAATGGTAATGCTCTAAAGTCTGTGTAAAAATATATATATCACATTTAGACAATTCCAGTATATAATGTAGTATATCTTAATCAGACATGTGACTTTTCAGTATTTTTTTTCTGCTATTGCGTATTTAATATCTCAAAACATGCTCTCAATTTGCCATTTTAGTATTTTTATTCTGATTGGGTTACATGTCTTTAATATTTGCAGTAGTATTGAATGTGTTATTTCTTCCAAAGGAAAATGCAAATGTTGAAATGAAATATTTTTGGTGTTGCTTTATTTTTTTAGAGCCACTGAATGCATGTATAAACTTTTATTAGTGTCCAAATGAAAAGAAAAAAAAGGAAGAGCTTTTAAATTTCTCAAAATGAGACTTATCACTTCAAAAATGTTTGAATAAATTTGAGTGTAAAAAACTAATTTTTATGAAACTTAAATACCTTATTGCACTGGTAATAAACTGCAGATTATTTTTGTCTTTTGAAATGGATAGCTTTTATTCCAGTATTAATCATCCTTTTCATCAGAATTTATAAAATTTATTTCTTTATTGTGATTTATGTGTACCACTGTGAATTCTCCTCTTGAGCAATGCTGATGAGATGCTGAATTGACAGCATGCAGCATAGAACACAAAAAGTAAATAAAAATGGAAAGTAAATTGTTACTTAATTGCTGGTTTTTACAGTATAGGAATTTATTCCCTTTTTTATTGAATTTAAATAAAAAAAGCTTTTTGGATACAATTCAACCATATAATTGCGTGTGCAACTTTAGGTATATATATATATATATATGTGAGGATTTTTTTCTTTTTTTACATGATTTTGAATTGTAAGGTATTTTAAAACTATTTTACATCATCTTAGAGGATACAATTTTACATTGCAAAATGCCAAATCTGAGTAAAATCGGTCAAATAATTCTGTAGTTCTTGTTTCAGAAAAGGGCTTTTTTTAGAAAAATATAATAGCTGGTTTTACAAATAT
>NC_092209.1:74803159-74972404 GCF_043381705.1 Parasteatoda tepidariorum
TGCGCTGGACATTGGTCGATGAATAGCAAAGTTTTTCGTTTTTGCCTCTTCATAATATTGTCTAGTTTTTTCAGTCATCTAGTAAAAATTACGGTCGTCATCCAAGCATTCTTGTTGGCACCCTTTTCTGTATCATTCATGTTGGCAAATGCCGCCCTTTTTTAAATACACAAGAAAAAATAAAAAATTAAATAAACGTGAACAAAATCGAAAAACCGACGTATAACCGATTCTGTGCGCCGTATAAACTATGTATTTTTACATTAAAATGAATAGGAATGATTTGGGACCACACTAAAACGTCGTATAAATGTAAACGTCGTATAAGTGATCGTCGTATAAACGATGCTCCACTGTACTTCCATAAAAAACAGGAAGTATTATATTTATCTATTTAGTATTAATTTTTGCTTTTTTTAAACACTTGACTAGTTTCTTGTTTAGATAATGTCTTTATCTTATTTTAGCACTTTTAAAGCTGAGGAAGTCATGTGGGCTGCTGGAATTTGTGCAGTAAGTGAAACATAATTCATTGCAAAGTAAAATCTCAATATGTACCTTTTTCAACCAAAAAATAATAATAATAATAATTTTGACTTTTCTTTCTATTTAGTTTATATGTTTGGGTTTGACTGTTTTTGCGTTTCAAACCAAGGTAATATTTGGATTTAATTTATTCAATTTTATATCATTATTTTCCCATAAATTTTAAATGTTGTCTTTCATTAACAGTATGATTTTACCATGATGAGAGTATTTCTGTGTGTGGCTCTGTTGTGCTTAGTTATCTTTGGAATTTTGGCTATTTTCCTTCATGATAAGGTATGTATTTGTCATTTTTTCCCTTCATTATATCTTCTAATAATACTTACTTTGTATGTTACGTACCAAATCAGAATTATCCATACTTTATTGATCATATCATTCATTTCTAGATTGTACATCTGGTTTATACTTGTGTCGGTGCTCTCATATTTTCTATGGTATAGAATAATTTTACATGATGTACTGTAATTAAAATTCCTGCATTATGATTCATATAGCATCCAGTACTGCATTACCTTATTTTAAATGTGTGTTTAAACAGCACGATATGTTTTTTATTCTTCAATTTTCTATTTGTTGCTATAGTGGTAAATTTCTTAAAAAAATTATTATAATGAATTTTATTTATGTCATCAATGATTAGGTTCTAAAAATGTGATTTAATGAGAAGTAAAGATAATTGTTTACAATTTAGCTGTTAGTCTTTTAAATCTATGTGTGTGATTCCATGTATGATGCAAAAAGTTATACGTAAGTCCATTTTTGTGTTTAACATTCTTTGCCGTCTAAAGTACGGTAGTAGCTGATCTACTAGACACAAGGTTTATAATCCTTCAATCGATAAATATTATAACGACCGCCTGTGTAGGGGTCAGGGAACTGACCTGGCGTCAGAAAGGTTCTTGGTTCTAATCCTGGGCAAGGAATAGATGTTCTTTCCTTCTCTGTTCTATCTGTCCTTACTGTTGGAGCAACGTTGGCCCACCTAATATGGTACCCCTGAAAGAGTGGCGGGCAAATCTGCCCTTCAGGTGCCTGTATGACAACGAAAGGTCATTCTCCAGGTGGGCATTGGGGGAAAAATATATAATAATGTCAGGTGTTGTTAATTTAAATTTTTTAATGTGATTTGTTAGGGCAGTGTTTCCCAAACTTATGTCTTTTGTTTACCCTTTCTAAATTTTTTGAATTACCACGAATAAAAAATTGAATGTATTTTTTTTAAAAATATGCTTATTTTTCTTTTTTTGGATATTGTTTTTGCTGTGATAAAAAAATTACACAAAAGTTAAGAATCAAAACTGGCTTTTGACGCCACTAATTATTACCTGTTATTTTGCAAAAAACAACCCAATACAAAAATACGTAATCGTAAATTTCCATGGCTAGCTTTGTTAAACAAAATTTTTTGAAGTTTCGTTTGTTGTAAGATATTTTGCATAAGAACGCGTACCCCCTCTTAACTGTTCCCATACCCCTGGGTTTACGCGTACCTCACTTTGGAAAACACTGTGTTAGGGGATCATTTACTGTTTAATTTTTATTAAGTATTGTCAATTAAACCCCGTTTTACATGGTCAGTTTTGCTATTTATATCATTGATATTTACAGGGTGCTTAGTGTTTTTAAAAAGTGCTTAGAGGTGCTTATTTTCGATTTTTAAAAGCCCTGAAAGGTGCTTTTTTCATTGGGTGTTTTTAAAAAGTGCTTAATTTTCCATTTTTCAAAATGAGATTTTTCCTTTACTATGTTGATTTTCGCTTCGAATTATGCAAAAGACACAGGTTAAATTGTTCGTTTCAACATTTGCCCAATTGTTTCGGCCCCAATCTATTTCGGCTTATCGTCAATCCGTAGCGTATGAAAACTTCATTCGTTTTACATGATTAAAAATTATATAATTGTTGACAATTGTCAAAAACAATGCCAAATTTTTTTTTATATGACTATTGAAACACGATTAAATCGTCAATTGTCAAAAACTTTCCAATCCTGCCTAATTATGATATTTTTTTAAAGTGCTTAAAAAATATTTTTTGAGTGCTTGAAAAGTGCTTAGTTTGTATTGAATAATTTGGCTCCGTACCCTGATTTATATTGCTCATTTGTTTTATATTGTGGTATAATCTTACTTAATTAAAATTTCATATTGTTTAGTAACAGTTAATTATTTCAAGGTGATTTGAAATTTTTTTGAATGCTATATTTTTTAGCCCGTTCATTTCCTAATGATATACCTAAGATTTATCAATTCTCTTGTTTATTGTTAAAAAAATTATCTTGTTAAAAAATTTGCTGCACACAAAGTAATCTTCAAATTTTTGTCCGAAACACATTCTTTTTATTTTTTAATTTCCTATAATTTTTCTTGTTTTGTAATCTTATACCTAATAGTTTCTTAACATGTACATGTCTTATTGGGTTAATTTAGTTTCTTCACTTTTTGAATTTTTGTATCCCTATATTATACATGAAGCTAGCATTTTATATTTTATTGTTTAAAAGGTTAGGCATAATTAAAAAAAATTATTTTGGAAATTTTATATTTCATTGGATCATTTACATGAAAAGCTTAGTTGAATCCCCCCCCACCCCCAATTTTTATACGAACCAAATCCTTAATGATAGATTGATATTGAACATATTCATTCCTTATCAAGTTTCATTAAAATATATTTTGAATTTGTGGATGCACTAAATATATTTTTCTAGATAGAATATAATTATTCATATTTTTAAATATTGATTATTTTTCAGTGCTTGGTTTGTGATACTCAAATTTTGATTGGAGGTCATCACAAATATTCTATCTCACCTAAAGAATACATTTTTGCTGTTTTGAATTTGTACCTCGATATTATTAACCTCTTCGTCGACATTCTCCGGATCATTAGATACATACATAGACTCAAGTAATTGATTGAATTTTTATATAATTGTTTTCACGATTATTGGCTGTTTACGGTAAAGGTATCTAAATAATTTTGTCATCAAACTCTTGTGATATTGTAATGGAATTTTTTTTTTAATCAAAGGTTGTTAAAATTTAAAAACAGTTTTTATAAATAAATATATATATTTTTAATGGTTGTGAAATTATGTTTGCACCCAGTTGTAAATATTGCATTTACTGTATTTCAAAGTTGTTGAAATGTATATCTGGTTTTACAAGCTTTAAATATTTGTGTGGTGCTTAGATATTAAAACAAGCTTTGGCTAACTGGTTGTTGATTATTCTTTAAAAGTTTGATTGCTCTCCCTATGTTACAGTATAAAACAGTTTAGTTACAGTTTTGATTTAGTGTTTGCAATACAGATTGTTTTATGTCAAAAAATTCAATTTTAATAAATTTTTATTTTGAACTAAACTTTTCTTTAAAAAAATTGATTTTTTGTAGAAATAACACAAATTTAAATAAGTGTGTATCTATATTTTATTGCAAATATTCAATCTAGTTTTTATATTCTGGAATTGCATCTACTTCGAGAATAGTTCATAATTTACAAACTTTGTGAGAAAAGTACTTATTCAGAAGATTTTATTTTGTTCGATTTTTAGATTTTATTCTTCGAAGATTTTATTTTTATCTGTATAGAATGTAAGCCTATTTTTTCAAGTATTTAAATTTCATGGATCTCAGTAGTTGAAAATGCTAAGTAAAAAGCCTTGGGTGTTTTTGTAATGGAAAAGCATTCTTAGTGTGCATTCGGCAGTAAGCAGCTAGCAAGTAACCTTAAAAGGAATTTCGAATTGCAGAAATTAAAATGCCGATAGTGCAAACGCCTTGAACCAAATAATTTTATTTAATGTCGTTTCGTCAATCAAAAGATTATGGAAAAGTAATTAAGGTTGGGCATATTCTTTCTTTTCTATTGTCAATGTAAATTTAAAAAATAACTAACTCATATTTACTAAAATGATACTTTAAACCTTCACCTACCTACCTTGTCATTTACAGGGTGTGTAGCGTTTTTAAAAAGCGCTTAAAGGTGCTTATTTTTGATTTTTAAAAGCCTGCTTTTTTCATTGGGTGTGTTTAAGAAGTGCTTAATTTCCCCTTTTTTCTAATTGAGATTTTTCCTTTACTATGTCGATTTTCACTTCGAATTATGCAAAAAGACGCAGTTCACATTATTCTATTCAACGTTTTCACAATTACTTCAACTCCAATCTATTTCGGTGTATTGTCAGTCCGTTGCGTATGAAAACGCCATTCGTTTTACCCCGATTCAAAATTTGCTGATTTTTGACGATTGTCAAAAACAATGCCAAGAGTTATTATTTTTTTTGACATGACGGTTAAATCAAGATAAAACTGTCAATTGTCAAAACCTTTCTAACCCTGCCTAATTAATGATATTTTTTTTAAAGTGCTTAAAAATATTTTTCAGTGCTTATTTTTTGTTGAATAATTTGACTACGCTGTTATTAGCTGTTATTTTCGACGCATCTATTTCTTTAACAAATTTTGTCATAACGCGTATGATAATGGCAAAAGTAACTAGAATGAATGGAGACAACATGGAGATAGCTTTTAAACTTTTCAAAGTAGTGTATAGATAATTCTTTTTTCTCGGCTTGAGAATCTCAGATTTAGGAAGATTAAAAATACATGTATTGTTACATAAAGTATTGATTATTTTACTTACATTGCTGAGAGCAACTTATGTAAGTGATATCTATCACTTACATAAGTTGCTCTCAGCATGTTCTTGAAGATTTACGGGGAGAAAAGGCTGAGATGTTGATAATTTTGTTGTTTTCCTATGTATTATTGCAGCACCCTGATTTCTATAACTGTTTATGTACGTCATAGTGTACAGCTTATACACAATTTACCAAAGATTGATTTTTCTCCATTTTTGTGAACAAGTGTTTGTTTGTTTTAAGTTATTGATATGTAAATCTGTTTATGTAGTCAGAAATTTGTATTTGTCAAAATCTGTGTCAAGTCAGTTTGGAAGACACAGACATAAAATTTGTGAGTCCCATTAAAGAAATTCTTGATTAATAGCGTTGTTCTTTGTTTATGTGCACTAACATAGATACTTGTGTCTAATACTTATGGAATCTCAGTTTAAATTTGGGACAATTTATCACTTTTAATGCATTTTTAAATTTATTGCTGAAAAGGCGTATACAAAATCAGTAAATTTAATATTTAAGCGAGAAAAAGTTACCAAAACCTAATGAAGGAGATATTAAAAACATCAGAACCTATTTCGTTACCTAAGAAAATAGAGAGGTGAAATGCGATAATTAAAAATTTTCTTCGAAACCTTGCACTTAACCGATTTTGATATTTTTAATTCTACCTTATACTGCAATAGTTATTCACCAGTTTTTAATGATGTTGTCATCTTTTTTCTTACCCAAATATTTATGGCCCCTATTGTGCAAATAATTTTAACTATATTAGGGATGTAAACGAATAGTAATTTGGCCAAATAGAATAAAAATAATAATTAATAGATATTTTTTATGTAGAAATAAGCTTAGTCATTATTAAAAAATAATCAAAATTTAGATGAATCATTGGTATGGAGTAAAGTGAAGAAAAAAAGTTTTAATAGAAGTGTTTTAAGATTAAAAAAAAATTAGATGTTAAGATAATTAGAAATATTTAAAATAAAAACTAAGCTATTAAAAAAAATTAAAGTTAAAAAAAAATAGAAATATAATATCCTCTTAATTCTTAAAACAAAAACTTATATACTGAAAATATTTTCTGGAAAAAAAAATTAATCCACAAAACATTAAAATAGATAATGTCTATCAGAATGGCTTTTAAAAATGCAGCGTTATCATAAAAATGCCTATACTTCCATGCCAAAGTAAAATCAACATAATTCACAAAAACAAATTCGAAATTGAGATTTATATATATTTGGCATCTCTGTATGATACAGTACATCTTTTGTAAAAAAAGAAATTCTAAAATAAATTTTGTTTTATCACAGTTATCTGAAATTCTATTTTAGCGTAGCGTTCATGGCATTAGCAATAGAAAGAAAAAAGTTAGCAAACTACTTTTCTCAGAATTCATCATGAAGCACTTACGTTGTTTTTTCAATTGCATGGCAGTATAAAAAACTAAGATTGTATGCAAAAGCAAAACAGAAAAAAATAAAAATCCAACTCCAGCAAGATAGAAACCAAAACAAAAATCGTTCCTTATTTTAAAACAAAAGATTTTTCGATAAAATCTTAATGTAACCTTTTTCACATTGTCATATTTTTAGAAAAAGGTAACCATAAAAGAATAACGTTTTTTAAAAAAATACTGTCATAATAAAAACGCTCTTAAAAAAAATTTCAAAAGCAAAACAGAAAAATGTTTTTATTACTGAAATATAACTTTAACTTTGAGAATCTAAGTTTTATATGTCACTAGTTATCTGTATTACTGTACAACTAAAAAAAAGTCTTTAAAAGAATTAAAGTCTATTAGAAACGCTTTGTCAAAACAGAAAAACAAGCAAAAATGAAGCTAACAAAGTTCTTAATTTTTAAAACAACGTGTTGAAAAAATGATAAAATTAAGTTGGACTAAATATAATTTAAAAAAAAAAAAAATCAGCATTACAAAATTCGTGGTTCAGTATAAAATAATCTTGTTTTAATTCTTCAAATTTCGCTTTTCCATGTATCTTTCAGAACATAAATTGACAAGTTTAATGCATAAAAACTATTTCTAATAATGTTTAGTAAAAATTTTAGATTATTCTTTATTAAATCTATTAAACTTTCTCCCCAAAATTTTTTTGGCGAAAATTAATTTTCTAAGTAATATTTCGTCGAATGTTTGGCCAAATATTCGGCAAAAGGGCCGAATATTCGTTACACCCTACTTCATATTAGACCAGGATTCCAAAAATATTCAGGCAGTTGTTTAGAAATCAACTTATGAGTTCATTAAAATTTAAAATTTTTTTTTTTCTTCTTTCAATTTTTAAACACGAGAATATCTAGGAAGGGTTGAATTTTAAAGAATATATCAAAGTTGTTGAAGATAAAATTCAAGTTCAAGGTATGTTATGGCATGTTACTCATTCAAGTTAGGTTAGTGCTATTAGTCAGGTATTAGTATAGGTCTGCCGGCTGGATTCAAACTCCCATTCTCACGAACACGAGTCCAACACCCTATCAACCAGACTATCCCGGCCAAATTTATTAGTTTATTTTATAACAGTCATTGCACAGCCGACCCAATTTCGAGTTTACGACTACTAATATTCAACTCCGTAGCCTTGACATTTTGAACCCAATCCAGAAGACAAGGGAACTGCTAGATTAGTACCCAGAGGTATTTATTTGTTATGAGAACTTGGAGGACATTGTGACCCCGACAGATTTAACATGGGTATTCTGCCGGCTGGATTCAAACTCCCATTCTCACGAACACGAGGCCAACGCCCTATCAACCAGGCTATCCCGGTCAAATTTATTAGTTTATTTTATAACAGTCGTTGCACAGCCGACCAATTTCGAGTTTACGATTACTAATATCAATTCCGTAGCCTTGTCATTTTGAACCCAACTCAGCAGTCCCTGGAGCAGGTGAGGGCCGTTATATTAATACTGTTTGTAAAAATAAAAAGAACATTTCGTAAGCTGATATTGTTTAATTGATGTTTACATTGAAAGTATTTCTTCATTATTTTTGCTTTCTTTTTAATTATTTTAAGTACATTTGTTAACTTTTAGTGCAAGAAAAAAAAATTGTCATTATTTATGTAAATTTTTGCCTTTTATTTTTAAGAATTTATTTAAGGGTCTATTAAATATCAGAGAGAATAAATATCATGCGGGTTTAAAGTATTAGCTCTGCTCTTGATGGTGTATAGTGCTAGGATGTGAAAGTGCAACTGTCGCGGGCATCCCGCCAAAACGAGCATTCAACATATCAATGGAACACGCTAAAGCTTTATATCAATTAATTTTAGATAATTACAATTGTAGAATTGAATGATGGGGCAAAAAAAACTTTTTTACCTTTTAAACTAAAAAATTGTTTNGAACCAATATTGAAATCTAACGAATTTATTATTTTTAATTACTGATAAAGTTAGCGACAAAAAAAATAAATAAATAAAGCCTGATAGATTTCAGAATTTTAGAAACGCCTTCTAGTTATACTATTCAATCAAATAGGTTTCGATGTCTTTCATCCCGGTCTCATTAGTGATTCAGCATATTTCGATATAATTTTTGTTTCGTTCTTACTTAATATTAATTTGTTTGCGACAGTTAATTTGTGTACCTCTTTTACTGCATTTTTGAGGAGTTTAAAAATGTAATATTGAGGATTTTAACTGAAATGAAATTTGCTTTTTATGTAAGCCTTTTTTATTACGTCATCATCACACCCACACGCAACTGTCTACTCTAAATAATGCTACATAGAATGAGATAGCAAAACAAACGTGTGTAGTTGTTTAAATTCTTATTCAAAAGTATTAGTTAATTTTTTGAACTGACAATTTCTGTCCTTTTTTTAGATATTTTTAAGTGCTATTTAAAACTGCTGCATATCACATGAAAGCATTAAATATATCATTTGTACAATTTTAAAATAAAAAAAAGTAAAATAAAAGGGAATTCTGATCTTTAGAAACAGATATTAAACAGCCTGATGATCGAATGATGGGGCAAAAAAAAAACTTTTTTACCTTTTAAACTAAAAAATAGTTTATTTATAAATAATTTATTAATACTCAAATTGCTTGAAAGATGATATGTTCCCTACTAATGACAACGAAGTTTTTTGTTTTATTCGGTCATTTATTTACATTTATTATGTCCGACAATGTAAAAAAGAAAAAAAATGCATTTTGGGCTTCTGAGGGCCCCAGCTCCGAATGAAACTTTAAAAAAAGAGGGGGGAAAGTAGGATCTGGGGGCCCCAAGCTACAACTTATTTAGCTTATACGTAAATCCTGCCCTGCTAATATAGAATAACAAAGGATATTCATACGATAAGGGATATCAAAACTAAAAGAGCATTAAAATAGTCTTTGCGGCTGGAGACGGCACGTTTCCATTCCGCACATGCTACGTCATAGCCAATCAAGGATCGTTTTCCATTGCATCATCTACGGAGGCCTTTTTGGTTAATTTGAATGTTTAATAGTTAAATAAATACACATTTTTTTGGGAAAAAACAATCGGATTCAGAAGGGAATGGTCACGTCAAACGTTCACTTTGTGAAAAATATGAAATAATTTATTCAAATTTTTCGACTCAAAACTGAGGATCCAATTTTGAAAATTGGATCCTAGTCTAACAAAAAATTCGTGTAACTAGAAAAAGTGGTTATTGTGTTCTTAACGTCAATAATTTTTAAAATTTATTTATAAATCACCCTTTTGGTGGCATCAGGAAGGAAAAAGTGATAGTTATGTAACATGCTTGGCCACTAGAATTTAGGTATTATTGCTTGCATTCTGGGTATGTATATATATTTTTTTTGAAATTTTTTTTTATCACCTCAGTTTTTTTTTCTCATTAAGTTAAATCTATTTTTAAAAATAAAATATTCAAGATGGTGTTTTTTTTGTTGTTATGATTAAGATTAGGGGACTTGGTTACCTTACAATAAAAAAATAATCTTGAAATATTTGGCTAAAAACAACTTTTCAGTTTTCTACTGGCCAAAAAACAAGAAACATGCTTTTTATGCTGAAAAGTATAGCATTTACCATCATGTGAAATAAATTGAGGGCATAAAATTTTATTTTTGTGTTATTAAAAAAAATATAATTATTTTTTTTCAAAACAACTTTTTATTTTCTTAATGATTATAAACGAGCATCAACTTCTTGATTGATATTTTATATTGTAAATTGTGCTATTAAATATGAGGGGAAAAAATCAAGTGGTCAAAATTGCACTTAATTTTAAAAATTTTTTTTAAAACTTTTCTAAAAGTTTTTCAAAGTACATTTTAAAATATTTTCAAATATGCATTCATAATTTTAATAGTTTTAAAAGATGCTTGGTATCATTGTCTTCCTTGTGAGACTAAAATTGGTTTATAAATAAAAAAGTTTTAGAAGTTTCAAACATGAATCACCTTGCCTAGAAATATTGTCTAATTTCAATTTTATCTTTCTAATTTTTATCCAAAAATTCTGAATAAATTTTGGTTGTTATTTATCGAGAACTTAAGAAAAACTTTTCATGGAAACTCGTAAAATGACGGGTACAAGATTTTTTGATTTCTGATCCCCATAATATAGAGGGTAGCCGTACTGTGAAAAATATGGTCCACATAGTTTGGTCAGGAGAACGGTTTGAAGTTTGGACCCCTTAATGTTAATTTTACTTTTTGCGTATTTCGCTATAACACGAGAGCTCTTTAAGGGAATTTAAAGAATTTTGCACACAATTATATAATTCGTTTACCCAAAAATAATTCCATGCAAAAAATAACCTTTAGTAAATATTATTTTATTTAATAATGTTTAAAAAAATTTGAATTGTAAAGTATACAATTTTGAGCATCATTTTAAAGAATATAATTTCACATGGCAAAGTACAAAATCGGTTGAAACGTTCCAGAGAAATTTAATTTAAAAAAAGTCAGATAGTTAAAATTCGAATTGTCAAGAACTATTCAACTGATATCGCTCAAATTTTGTAAAATTTTTTCTTCAAAATGATGCAAAAAATTGTGTACCTTACAATTAAAAATTTTCTCAACCATTATTAAATAAATATTTACTAAAAGTTATTTTTTTGCATGGCATTATCTCTGTAAAAACGAATTTTATAATTGTGTGCAAAAACTTTTCAATTCGCTTGAAAAGTTCTGGAGATAAAGCGAAATACGAAAAATGGGAAAATTAATATTTAGAGATCAAAATTTTGAAGTGCTCATCCTGACCAAACTATTGGGACTATATTTCCCAGATTGTGGCTACCCCCTATGTTTTTGGAGTTTAAATCCAAATCCATCGATAAAGCGGTCTGTTAATTTAGAAAAAATACGTTTTTGAGGCCTGATTTTGTATGTAACTAAAAATATAGCCTGCAATTAATTAAAATTTTGAGGACACCTATTTGAGTCATTAACATTGAGTCCTAGAACGTGAAGATCAAAAGTTATTCAGGGTGGTTTGTTTTTTATTTTGCACATTGTATACCCTGTTTTAGTGGTTAAAGCGTTTAACTATGGACCCAAGTGTTATTCACAGCTGGCGCCAAAGAACATCACTCTTAAAACCCTGGAACTAATTCCAATAAATTCTTTCTAGAATTGCTCAATTGGGTACCTTGCTATCCTTAATGGTCAATAAAGTTTGTAAATGGTAGTAATTTGAACTTTAAAATATTTTCTTCTTGTAGAAGAGTTGTATGCTTAAAATGAAAAAGAATGCAATTTGGTTTATATTAAAGAATAATCATTTTGGTTTTTGTAAAATTTTTTATTCTTAAAACCAGTTTGATAAAACCCAGTGATTTCAACAAGTAGCTTTTCAACTTTCCTTGAAAAATCAAGTAGGTTCTAATGATTTTATTAGTTATTTGTTAGATTATTTCATTAATTAAAGTAGTTATATATTAGATAACCTAGCTTAAATATTAATTTGCAATCTGTAATGTGCATATTTGAGCTACATTTTTGCAAGTTTTCCAAAAATAAATATTAACGGCGGTCATAAGACAACACCCCGTACGATCAAGTATTCATCACTTTTAAAAGTAAGCTAAATTAATACGGTTTAGAATAGGGTCGGTTTTTCGAAAAATTCAAGGGAACTTTCAATTTGAATTTTGAAAATCTGTAATATGCATATTTGAGCTACATTTTTGCTAGTTTTCCAAAAATAAATATTAACGGCGGTCATAAGACAACACCCCGTACGATCAAGTATTCATCACTTTTAAAATTAAGCTAAATTAATACGGTTTAGAATAGGGACGGTTTTTCGAAAAATTCAAGGGAACTTTCAATTTGAATTTTGAAAATCGCACTTGTTTAACTTAATGAATAAGTTAGACAGAAATAATGTATTAATGAAAGGGAGCAAAATAATGGGTTGATCTCATAAAATATTCCAAACTTTGAAAAATAAAGACCAGATTAATATAGGATGTTCTATAATCATCACCCATAACATATTTTTAAAACACCTGTCAAAAATTAAGTACAGAAAATGTATAATTTATTGGTGGCAAATAAATACTTAAGCGAAGGAACAAAAACAAAGATGAAATCTGTTGAGTCACAAAAGAGGAAGGCAGGATGAAAAAGATTAAATCCTGTTTGATGATAGAGACATTTCAAAAAAGCCCCTTTTTAATCCTTTCTGTCTCCAAACAGGTTTTTTTTAAAAATTTTCATGAAATGTCTTTTTCTGCGGTGATTCATTATAGTTCAATGGCATTTCTATATTTTCGTAATTTAAATATTAATATGCAGCCCTTAATCTTTAAACCTTTTTTCTGTTATTAAAGGTGGTTATTTCTGTAAGTTGCATTTGCATTAAAATAGGTGTGCAACATAATTATTAAATAAAATGTTCAAGAAATACAAAAATATAATAATTTATTTTCTAAAAAAACAAACAAAACAATTTTCTTTAAAACATATATACAATATTTATAATTAAAACAATCAGTTTAGACATAAATTAAAATGTTGTACAAAATAATGATTTGATGGATAAATTAAAGAGTTATGAAATATTGATAAAAATTGAAAATTACAACAAAAATAACTGAGTATTTACAAAAAAACAATATAATAATGCAAAATTATGCTAAAATTTAGGAAAAATACTGATTATAGCATCCAATTTTAATTACACTAGAAGAACAGAGAATGCCATTTGCGATTGGGATTATTTAGTTTTTTTTATAAAATACAAATTTTTCTTGATTGTAAAAATCTCTGTCAGCAAATGAATAATAGTACAATATAATCACTCAGTATTATCCCAAAAGATTTTAAATATCGATTATAATGAATGGTGATAATGTACAAACTAGCTGAAATTGTCAACTCTGACAGTAATTAGATATGAGAATTAAAAATAAATAACTATAATATAATACGGGGTGCTTAGGATAAAAGCAACCACAAGTAATGACTTATCACATAACATTCCAATAAAATATAATAGACTGTTACCCCATGGGTTATCCATTTCAGTTTTCTTGGACAGTTCAAGCAAATTGCCCAAAACCCTTTTCCACAGGGTATCATGATAAGAAATGTTTAGCAACACTTTTAAATCTTTGCACTTTAATATATACATATGCAGTACAAAACCCATTATCCGGAAATCGGAAAACCTAAAAAACCGGAGCGAAATTCGATAAATTTTCCCGCCATTTTTTTAACAAATTTTTTTTTTTTCCTCATAAGATTTTAAGATTTTTCTTTCTTTTTTGAAAGATGCTTACCTTACCATTATTTTGGAAATAATCATTAGTGTATTACTCCATCGTTTTTTCTTCTTTTTAAGATTATTTCCAAAAAAAAATTTTTTTTAGTTGTGTTTAACAATAAAAAAACGGCTTTTTGTAGCGATTCAGAAAACCGGAAAAATCAGTTATCCGGAATAGCGATGGTCCCGATCGTTCCGGATAATCGGTTCCCTACATGGAATGAAGAAACGGTACATTAGAGAATAGACGGGCTTTGACTCGGTAACAAAAAAAAAAAACGACACAGACTAAACTCTTTTAATGCTTTTAAATACACATTTGGTTCAGTCATCAATTTTGAAAAAATTTAAGATTTATAAGGTAAACATTTAAGTGATCTGCTACTCCTGTTCAGTCCTTTTGCTTCGTGAGTTCAGTGTTGAGATAGCAAAATTTGGGTTTTTTCTCTATATACATCTTGAGTTCGAAGTAAATCCTATGTTCAGATTAAAATTCTTCAAGCTTGTACCTCTAAAAGGGAGTCTGAATTCCTACTTAGCATGTCTGGGAGCAGATTCTTAAAAACATGACATACTCAATTTCAATTACAGGTTTTAGTAACAGAGAGATTTATCACTAGCAATTCAAATCCCCTCTTGTTTAAGTCTGTATGTTTTGAAGCAATTGTACCTGCCTATGACCAGGCTCTTTAAAAATGCACAGATCTATTTACTTAGAACAAAAACATGTGAACTTAAGAGGGCATGAAATAGTGTTAAATATCTCTAATAATGAAACCCAAGGACCAGATTCTCCAAAACTGTATGCTCCCAGTTAATTAAATTAATAAAATTGTGTGAACTAAGTGGATGCAAAACATTAGTGTTAAATCTCTCTAATAATAAAAACTACGAAATAATTTTTCACTTTTTGTGAGCACGTCTGCAGATCTGAATCTATTAGATTCTAAATCCATAAGAATAAGTCATTACTTAGGGATACTTCTAGCCAACCCTGAATAAATTATAAAATTGGCAAATATGTAGTTATAAAATTGGCAAATATGTAATAAAAAATAAAACTTGGTAAACCTGTGATCTCCCACAGAAATGCAATGAGTATAACAATAAATAATCTAATGTCAAAATCCATAAGTATCAGAAGATAAGTAAACATTAAGCATAATTTTTTTTTATTATTTACATTGATTTTATAGTTAAACTTCTTTAACTTGATTTTTTTAGAAACTCTAAAAATTTTAAAATCTTGGCAAAAATGTGCGCAATCATTTTTCTATTACTGGAAGTTCAAAAAGTTGATTTTTTCGATGACTAGAATTTTTTTATTTTTTAAAATCAAATTTCATCAATATGCGAAATCATTTTAAACAAAAATTACAACTCGATTGTTCTACAGAAATTGATGCTCAGTTTTTTGTTTTGTTTACTCATTCCTTTTCATAAATAAAGCTTAAAATAAAATTATAAGCTCAAAACATAAAAAAAAGTCCTTCCTTTAAATATCCAAGAGACCTTCGGACAGCTACCTGGCCAAGAAAGTATCTCAAAATATAAAACAAACAAATATGATTACTTTTCAGATAGTAATCCTTTATCATAATTTTTTTTTAGATGCAATGAATTAAGTACTTTGCACTCATGTTTTAAAATCGATTTCATATCTTGTAAAACATTTTGAAAACGATATTAGTTAAAACGTTTTGTTAAAACTCGTTAAAGTGTTTACAATGTTATTTGCTCTTAACAAAATTTTGTTTCTCAGGATAGATTAAAATAGAAAAGAATTTTCAATTGACTTTTTATAAGTTGAATTTTCAATAACTTGGTGTTTTTAACTTATAATTAATGAAGCTTCACTGAAGATATATCAATTCAATAACTTGTTTTTTTTTCTTTTCACACTTAACTTCGAATAATTGAAGTTTTACTGTAGACATATCATTTTCAATAACTTGGTGGTTTTTTTCACACTTAACTTCAAATAACTGAAGTTCCAATGTAGATATATCATTTTCAATAACTTGGTGTTTTATTCACACTTAACTTCAAAATTTTTGAAGTTTCACTATAGATATATCATAAAAAAATACTTATATTTTCAACATTGGAATTTAACAGAAAATTTGATTATAACCAGAATTTATATCTACACCAGTTATACAGGGAAGCTGTGTCACGTATGTCCCTTTGGGAATATATAATTAATTGGTGTATTGCTTCATTGGGTCCAGCATTAGTGCCGCTTCTTTGTAAGTCTGCCAAATCTGAAAAATTTTAAGCGAAGCAATTAGCGCTAAAAATTATTAAAAACAAACAGCATAAAAAGAACTAGAGAGTACTTTTGATTATAAGACGCTCAATCTCCTAACATCTTCAAAATACTTTGATAATATATTTAAGAAGTTTTCTGATGGCTCCATAGGGATGCAATCTGCAGTAGTACTGTACCAAAGTTATGGAGTTGCAGTAATTGAGGCAGCATTTTTTTTAAAACTAGTACCCATTGAAATATCGCACACATTACATTTTCCTCAACAACTTGGCTTCGCCTTCCCCTCCAGTACGGCCCTGCACTAAATTACAAGAGTAAAGTTCGGTTTTATAGTACAATTAAAACAAATATTTTGAAAGTTATTGCCTCAACTAAAGTGATCTTTGTTAGATTATATGTATTACTTTTTGTTTGAGTTGTGGCGGTTACCATGGTTACAAGAAAAAGAAAGTCACTTTGAATAGAAGTGTGTGGTGAATAGCTTTTTATTTTTATTTTACAACTATCGTTGAACAGCCCACCCAATTTAGGTTTTGTTCAACGAATGTTCTACTCATGAATGAGCTACTAATGTTCAACTACGTAGCCATGTAGTTTTGAATCCAATCCAGAGGACAAGGAAATTCTTGAATCAAATATAGGGAGAGATTTGCCTTCGTGGAGGATTTTTTGATGGAACTAACCTGCATTTGCGTTACCACACGAAAACCTTCCACGGTAAGCCTGATGGTAAGAGGACTCTAACCCATGATCCGTCTATTACTGAGGATATTTTACGTCGGCACTGTGGTCGGTGTGAGCCGGATGTGGAATTCAAATTGACCAGCTATTGCTGGGATTGAACCTGGGTCACCTCATTGGGAGGTTGGTGCTTAATGCACTGAGCCACCAAGGCTATGGTGAATAGTTTTGTCTTGATATTTGCATAGGCCAGTGTGAGTAAACTAATAGACACATTCATTCCTCCATTAGAAATGTGCTCTCGCTTGTTACTACAGCAGCTAACAGCCCCAGACTTTTAGTCTAGAGAAGTTCTCCTCAAAGCCGCCCAATACTATGCCAGTCAAAGTCTTCTTGAATATCTTATGATTTTAATTTCAAGCAACATACTAAATAGGAAAACAAGATCAATGATTTCCAAACCAAAATTTTTCTGAATCATATGTATATAAAGTCTACAAATACATTAGTCCAAACAAATTTATAGCAATGATTTGTGTCACAAAAAACAGCTATTTCTTAACTAAACATCTATAAATGAGATGCTGGAATTTGATTGGTTACATCCTTCAAAATAAAACTATGTGATTCCATACAACTAACATTATTTGGGCACGAGATCATAGAAAGAGAAGACGACTAAATAGAGAAGCAGCCAAGGATCAAAGAGGTTGTTGCCAGAAACTTGTGGCTCATGCACCACAAGGCAAGAAGAGGCAAAGGTAGATACTACAAAGGAAGATACATTTCTAGGGCAAGGTGGGTGTAGTGATCACCTTTTTTGAATATTTGCAAAAAAATTTAAAATAAGAAAAAGCAAATTAGGAGTTTCATATTTGAAGAGTTTAGGAGATAAAAATAAACAAAAGTATTTCCTAACTCTGACTAATCATTTTAGAGGTCATGAAGAGCTGGTGAGGAATAAAAAACAGTTAATTTGTATATTGAGACTTGAATGCATTCACTTTTTACTAGATTCCACATTTAAGTTGCACTCTCAAATAAATTGGCTTTAGATAAGTCTACTCTCTCCTTTATTTTTATTGATTTCAATAGTGATTAATCAGAAGGAAAAAAAGGTTTTCGTTTTGCTCAAGTTTTTTACTATAGCTTTTTTTTTATCATAGTTCGGTCACTTTATTTTTATAGGAATTCGAAAATTATATATTAAGGGTGGTTATTGCTGAATATATAGTATATTAAATATTTGGTTTTATCCAGTATATATTTAATTTAATTACAATTTATAAACATGACATTGATAAATTGTAGTGAAACACAAAGCAAGTAAAAGGTAAAAATATACCAGGTTCAAAATTTTTACTGGTGTTGCTTGAGTTGGAAAATGTTGTTTTGAATCTTATATAGCACTTTCTGAAATTAGCCAGATAGCAACATTGAACATGGTTGACAAACAGAAAGCAACAGAGGCTAGATATTTATGCAACAGTATAATAGATGTTCAACCTTCTGCAGCTCAGAGATTGTTCGAATTCTCTGGTTGCTTATCTGTTCTGATAAAAAAAAGGCTTTATCCTGAAATAAACCCATTATTTTACCTAACACCAATTTTTTTCTAAATGCTTTATGAAAAATTATCCAATTGGACTATAAAAATATATCTTTTTATGACAGTATGAACCTATAAATGACGATGAGTTACATTGAAATACATATTAGCAGCCAACTTCAGTTTGCTTCCTGGTATTTCTGAAGTCTTTGAAAGTAAATAAAATGTAGAACCAAATTGTAGCACTAACAGTATTTTAAAATATGGAAACTTGGTTCAATTAACTATAATGGTAACCGATGGCCAAAACATTTCGAAACACAGCTCCACCACTAATTTCATTTTAATGATTCAATAAACAATGGCCTGCTAGAGAGAGATCAGATCAAAGATAAATAAATATACCTATGCAGGAGATATGAATAAAAGCTACAATTCTTATTCATCCACAAAAACTTAAATTACCTTTAATTTTTTTCAAAACACTATTTGCCGCTTCGTCTAAAATTTCGTCCATCTCCTCAAAATTTCTGGAAGCTTCTCTTACATCAATTTCCTAAACAAAGTGTATAAAATCGTGTACAGATTAGAAATATTTATTAATACAATTTCATAAAAACAATTATTAATACAATTACATAAAAAAGAATATATATACCATTTCTTCATCAGATGTTTCTTCATCAGATGTTTCTTCATCAGATGTTTCTTCATCAGATGTGTCTTCATCAGATGTTTCTTCATCAGATGTTTCTTCATCAGATATTTCTTCATTTTCCTAAAGAAGCATAATAATTTAATTGGTACAATATAATTTTACAGATTAAAATATTCATCAAATGATTACAGGTGGCTAAAAAGAGAAAGTACATACACTTTCCTCATCGGAAAAATCCCTTTTCAACAGTCTGACTGTTATTTTTCGATAAAAACATAAACAAATTTGTATTAATGATATTGAGGAATACAATTTCAGAGAAACAGGAAATATTGTCTAACATTTTCACTGAATAGCACCACACACATCAAAGAGTATATAAACCACAGAATGCAGATTACTCCAAGCATTTCCTGGGTCCAATATTTTGATGAAAGGCCCCACAGAGTTCAGTGCAGATATTGGTCAAGTACAAAGCATGATAAGTGAATACAGTGAATATATATCTTTAAAGCAGAAATTAGTGATCTATTCAAAGTCATAAATCTGATAGCTTTATTGGTTTAGGCATTCAGCTCACTAGTTTTGTCTCAGCTTCACGAATCGGGAAGAAAGCTTTCTTTAGGAGAGCTTAAAGATAGTGCCAAAGAAGCTAATGTTAAAATCTATAGATGTTATTCTGAAAACTGTTTACAAGTGCATATGTGAATCATCATAGAAATGAGTTTGAACAGGACATCCTTCCAACTTCAAAATCAGAAAAAAATGTGCAAAAAAGTTTAAACTTCAAAAGTTTACAGGGTAATAGATGTACTAAGTTAGGAGTCAGAGAACTGGGTCAATAACTTTCTCCTGTCACAGGACAGCCTACCATACTGCTCACATCTAAAGTATCACTACAGATTTGCAAGTTTGTCGACTAAAGGGGATTTCTGTATATACAGTTATAGCATCATGCAATTTCTGGCTCTTTCCAAAAATAATGAACATGTTGAAAGGAAAACATTTAAACATCTTTTGGCAGGGCCCTTACATGTTCATCTCCATTTTCAATATACCAAAAGCAAATTGACGTTATTATTTTTTTTACTAAACAAGCAGGAACAGGAGCCTTCATGTCATTTACATTATTCTAAGAATTTAGGAGGTCACAGAAAATTGCTGAATATTTATAAATGGTATGCAGAAAATAATAACTGAAAGTTTGATACAAGAAAATTTCAATTAAAAATTTCCTGTTCTAAGTTCTGATACCAATCAAATCTAAAACCCTATCGAATTTAGAAACGCTTTCCTTTGCAAACAAGGATGGTCCAAGAAATTTGACACCAAAAAGTGTGGAACAGACAACAATTAGCAAAACAATTTACTGGAAATTGAGGAAGAATTTTTTATTATTTTTTTATTTGCAGATTTTGATCAGGGCAGAGTAATGCGAAAGACGCGTATATTTTGAGTTTCGGGGGCCCTAGCAAATTTTTAACAGTTTCAAGCTAAGCTTTAAAAAAAAGTTATTTTAATTTGGAGGTAGGGGGCTACAGTATCGGTGACCCTTAGCTGCAGCCTATTTAGTTTATACAAAAATCCTGCTTTGTCTTTTGGATATTGAGAGAAATGTAGGAGAGGAACTAATTATATACAATAAAAAATAATAATTATATAGTGGGTCAATGGTGTTTTAGGAACAGTTTTTTTCTGAGTATTCCAAAAATACTCAGAAAAAAACCCGCACTGATTTTCAAAATAAAAGTAGAGTTAAAATGAAGCAAATAATTTTTTTTTAAAAAAAATTGTTACAAAATTATTCTTTTTAGAAAAAAAATACAGTACTTTACCTCACACATGAATTAAACCATTTTCCTTTATTTATTGGGAATTTTATTTAAATACCCTGTATTGTGACCCCCCTGTATATTCCCCCTGTCCTCAGTGGCGTTCACAGAGTTTCCCCCTGGCACATCTCCTCCTCACTGCTTCCCGTCGGACAAAAGGAGACTAAAGCTGTCCTCTCTTGCTTACCCCTACTAGCTATGGCCTCTGTTGTATATGTGCCAAAAATATGTTGTGACTTCTTGCATTTTAGGCAAATTTTTTATTTTAAAAAACACCAAATTATTTTAATTAAAATGAATTAAACACACTCACCAAAAGTGAAATTTCGAAAAGAGAATGATTATTCCACAATGTCTTTAGAAAATATAAAATTTCTTGGTCTCGTCTGTATAAGCAACGGGCAGAAGAAATCATATCCTCTTTGAAAGGGCCAATTATTTCATTTCTTATGAAGTTTGATATGTTTGGTGTCAAACGAAAAGGCATCTCTACTGCATCGTTTGCGTCATCTGAAAAAGAAACATTAAATACATTAAAAAAGGTGACCACCTGTCTAACTTAACCTCTTCTATTAAGAACCAAATTATAATTTTTGATTCAATAACCAGATTTTCACGTACTATGACTTAACCTGGTTCAAGAGTCTGATCTCAAAAATGCTAATCAATTATCAGATTTTTCACTCACGTACTATGACTTAACCGTAATGGTTCAAGTGTCAGATCTCAAAAATGTTAATCAATTAGCACAGATGATAAATTAAGTGGTAGAATCAGATACAAAAACATATTTCTTACGGTTTCTTGATCCTCAAAATGTAGGAGGCAGACACAATTTAGCCTAAATTGTTTGATCAGGAGAGCGGTCGAAAGTTTGGATTCCTTACTGTTAATTTGAATTCATGCGTATTTTGCCGTACTTTGAAAACTTTTTAAGTGAATCGGAAAACTGACATGCACAACTATTTTGTCAAAAAGTAATTTCGTGCACAATATAATTTTTAATACATATTTATTTTTTATTCAATAGTTCTATAGATATTCAATAATAATTTATTTAATTGCGATGTATGCAAACTTTAATATCATTTTTAAGATACAAAATTCTTTTTTAAGATACAAATAATTTTAAAATGCAAATTTCTGCACAATTGTTCCAATAGTTTTTTAATCAACACATTTAAAAAAAAGTCGTAAATTTAAAATTAGATTTTTTGAGGACTATTTGATGGATTTCATAAAAAAAAATGCATTTTACAACATAAAACTTCATTCCTTAAAATGATGTAAAATTTTTGGTATCTTACAATTCTAAATTTTTTCAACCATTATCAAATTAAATATTAAAAATTAATTTCCCCCATGTCAGTTATTACGATATTATTAGCATCTATTAAATTATTATTTTTTTTTGGTTCAACAACCTCTTTATTGATCAATTCTACATCATCCATTCCTTCTACGTTCTTAATAATGCACATTAACTTATTTGCTTGATGAATAATAATTTTTAAAATTTATAAAGTATTTTCAGTAAAAGGTATTTTCAATATCAGTAAAAGAACTACAGTGTCTTATAAAAGCATTTTTCAGACTCCCTCTTTCTCTTGTCATAAAAGAAATAAACGAATAGAGAACCCCTAAGGTGCTTGCATAACATTTGAACAGCCTCTATACATTTCATTCAGTTTTATATACTTAATTTATTTAAAAAACCAATTTATAATATAAATTTTTTTAATAATAAAGTAAAAATTCATTAATAATTAAAATTGTTTCGCGAAAAAAGAAATCATTAAGAGCACTCTTTATTAGAAAAATCTGATAGAATTTTCTACAAATATAAATTTGAATTAATGTCATGATATGAAGTATAATAAGTAGATATGAAAATTGCTTAAAAAAATTTCTGAAGGAAAAGCATTCTAACTACAATGACTAGGACTAACAAAAAAAAAATTGAAAATCAAACATTATAGTTCACAAAATGTAGTATGTGACAAGAAAAACAAGGATAAACATTTAATCAATAAATGTTTAAGATTAAGTAGTTTTGCACAATTAAAGAATTAATTTACCTTATTTTTTACTTTTGCAAATCTTAAACTAAATAGAGTGCATGAAGTTATAATAGTTGATATATTTAACATAAAGTTATTAAAAAGAGCAAAATTATACATTGTAAGTATGATGTAAGAAAATGATTTTAAAAATTTTAGTACCATTTACATTTTTTTAACAACATATTTTCCATATTATAGATCATAATTTTTTAACCAATTCTCAACTGTACATGCATCAAATCAACTGTATTACAAACATATGATAATTACCTGATAAAATTTGAAAGCTCAAATCATGAATTGCAATGTGACCAGTATTGAGGTCTATGTGAAACAAATCAGGATTCTGGTGATCAAGGCAAAATGAATAGTTCATGAAGTTACAGATGGCCAAGCTTTTTGAGAACTGAAAAGTATATGAATTTTGTAAATACATTTAAGCACTACGATTTCATTTTTTACAAAAGAATGAGAGAGTTTGTGATGATGAAATTGAATTTATTTAACCCTCCTAGCGTATAGTTCCTGAGAAAAATAGAGATTTATGCAAATCTAATGCTTTAGAAGTACTATTAGAACAATAAAGCATTATAAAATATATTATAAATAATAGCGAATATACAGAATATTCAGACATGCCCTCGACAGTTTTGGAAAAATTAGAGTGATTTAACCCTCTGAGTATGGCTCAGTTTTTATAATTTCCAGTCCTGAAAAATGGGGAGATTATTTTATATTTTCTTTATCGACATAAGTTACAATCCACATCTTCATCAGTTGTTTTAAAATAATACAAGAATTTTATTATCTTTTACGTTTTCAAAAAATATATAATAAGGCACCCACTGTTTCAGTGGGCAGGGTTTATAAGTGAAAAAATTCATGCAATCTTTTTATTTTCAGATGAATATAATTTTTAAACATTTTGTCCCTAAAAATGCTACAGAAAGTTTGTAATGAAACAGAAAAAATAAAATAAAAGCTCAGATTTATGGAATACTCCAATCATAATCAAGATATTTACTATCCATAATCATAACAGTCCTTCATAATCAAGATATTTTTGTTTGTTATTCCTACATATAATGTGGCAGCACTCAGCAAATCCATATTTTTCATAAATGCTTATTGCGTGAAAGAAAAACAAAAAGCATGATAACTCACAAATATGCAGGGAAAAAAATCAAGAAAGAGAAAAAAAATCCTGAACCCTTTAGTGCGATCTAGCAGCAAAAATAAGCATCAAATGATGTTTTTGCAATCAACTGTTGTGATTGATATTCACATGATTTAAAAAAAGTCACGTAAATAATTTGTATTAATGCGCTTTTAAAATCCAATGTCGCGATTTATGTTCATACAATTTTAATATCAATTTACGTGACTTAAAAGTTGCTCATTTCAATTCATATTTTGAGGATTTAAATATTACATACCATGATTTAAATTCATGCGATTTAAATACTGAATTCAATATCACGATTTGTATTTAATATTGCAATTCATATTCACACATATTTAATATCATCATTCATATTCAGGTGATTTTAAAAACAAACCTCGTTATTCATATTCACAAGATTTTAAAATCAAATGCCATTATTCATATTCACGGGATTTCATAGACATCATTTGTAGACCTATTAGAGATGGTTGTAAATAAATATTATTAATATTTTGTTCTTTGTGTTTATTCTTTATTATAGAAGTTTTACCTTTGAAGATGAATTTGAAATTCACACATAGGGAATTTTAGGGATTTCTATAGTCATCAAAAAAGAAAAACTGCAATATTTGCTTGAAATTTTGTGTATTATGTTTACTTATAATTTTGAATAGTAATATGCATCATAACATTAGTTTAGTTAAATCATTAATTTAAAAAGGGAATTCTGAATAAAAATAAATTGAACATTTTAGAACAAATAAATGAAGCTCTCTTCATTATATATTAGTAATACTTATTTAAATTTTCAAGCGAGAAATAATTCGTGCAAAAAGTCTTTTCATCAGGGATTTATTTTACTCCATTTTGGGGAATTTTCTAAAATGTACAAAAACCAAGAGAATTTTTTATTAAACCAGTAGAGTTGGCAGTTAAATTTTCTAAAAGATTTTGCATTTTTTACTTGTTTTCATTTATCTCCTACCCTCACTTAGGGGTGATTTTCATTAAAATTTGGGTAGGGCTTAATCGATATTTCCAAATAGTTCCCTTTGTAACAGCAACTTAAATCAATTCACAAATAAATATAAAAAGTTCAGATATTAATTTCCAGGATTGATATAATCCTGGAAATCCACCCCAATAATATAATCCACCCTCAGAAATGCACTTTTCTCAGAGCCTGATTTATCATAAGGTTTGAGAGGCCCAGGTCTAGGACCCACTCATTTTTGGAGGTCCCCTAAATGCTACAAATAAAATTCCTTTTTGCGTTTTTTCTTAAGAATTGTAAATTAGAATTATGAGTTAACAAAGATTAAAATTAACATAAGCTCAAATTTACTAATATAACGCAATTTATATAAGTCATAAATAATTTAAAAACACTTCATAATTTTGGGATAGTTCTCCCATTCTGATATTCTTGATGTCTTTGACATGCTTATATCTTGTTTCTTACGGAATGAAAAATTTGTTTAAAGAGTAAGGTATATTATTGTTTCTCAACCACTGGCCCTTGTTGAAAGAGTTAGTTTATATTGTTGTACATAGATGGCATCACAAATGCTGACATAGATGGCAGCAGTGTTGTCCTTAATATAACCTCTTATCTATAATAAAATATTTAGTTAAGTTTCAGCCTTTACACAGGTATCAGTGTTTTCACTACAGCGCGAGAATCTCGCATATTTTTTCTTTTCTCGCATTAAAAAATTATTACCGCGAGAAATTCACGCATTCTTTAAATCAATTTCAAAATTCACGAATTTCTCGCATTTTGGTAAAAACTTCGAATTGCGCCATTTAGAATAAAATCCGTTATCTTTTCTTCCTGGATCTTTCATTATTTTCAACATCTGCCCCATTATCTAGCTTCCCTATTTACCAGTACTGTTCAGAACCTCTTCGAACAACAGAACACAACCATGGAACCCCTTTCAGAATACATTTCTCTGCAACCACGCGTTTACCGTAGGTAAAGTTTCTTCATGTAAGACGTTCAAAATTTTTATGCACTTATGTAAGATGGACAAATACCTTGTAAAGGCAAAATCTTCTATGATGATGCACCAAAAATATTCAATGCTTTAAAAAATAGAAGACATTAACAATGTATTATAATTAAAGAAATTATCTTTTTTTCAAGAGTTTTTGTTTTTTTAGAAATCTCACTTAACTTTTTGAAATCTCACCCTGTTTTTGAGAAAGGGTGAGAAATTCTCACCCATTTTTTTTCTATGATGAAAACGTTAAATTTTATCTATTTTAACGTTACCTTTTTTTTCAAAGGAAAACCAACTTTATATCTTTTTCCCAACAGATCAAAACAATTTTTTTCTTTATAAAGCTCACACAAACTTCTTTTAAGTTCTTTTTTTTCCTTAAAAGAAAGATGAGAGGCTTGTTCGAAGCTGTTCTGATCCCCCCCCCCCCCTATAGTCAAAATCAGGAAGTTGGTGGAATGGACAAAGTACAGGAAGGGTGCTGAAAAAAAAGTACAGGAGTTTAACTTGTAAAATTTGCAAAAAGAATCTTTTCCAGCAAACTACAATTTTTGAGAGCCATTATGGCTCAAGGTGGCTCAAGGGTTACAGTGCTCTCCTCCCAATGAGGTGACAGGGTTCCAAACTAAGCGATGGTTATCCAACAGGATTATTGGCCCTTCGTTATAAAATAGGGCGGTTAAAGAAATCGATAAATGGTATATCGACTGCAACACACAGTCCATTACTTTTCAATTCCTTCGATATCTCATTTAAAGGCTGAGATAGCCTGGTTGGTAGGGCACTGGGCCCATGTTAAGAGGTTGTGGGTTTGATGCTTGCCCGTCGAAGACTCCCCGTGTAGTAAATTGTAAATGATGCACGTTAAATTTGTCAAGTCTCAAAGTCCTCCATGTTCTCATAACAAATCATACCTATCGGGGTACTGATCCTGGAGTTTCCCTGTCTTCTGGGTTGGTTCAAAATTACAAGGCTACGAAGTTGAACACTAGTAGTCATAAACCCAAAATTGTATCGATTGTTCAAAGATGATTTTAAAATAAAATATCTGATTTAGAGCCGTGGAGGCTCAGGGGTTATAGCGCCCACCTCCCAATGAGGTGCCCAGGGTTCCAAACTCAGAGATGGCTGGCCTACACCAACTTTGCACCTGGCTCGTATTAACCTCAGTGCAGACCTAAATTATCTCCAGTGGTAGACGGATTGGGAGTTAGAGTCTACTTGCTGCCAGGCTGACCACAGAAGGTTTTTCTTTTCATGTAATGCAATTGCAGGTTAATTCCATATAAAAAAGTCCTACATAAAGGCAAATTTCTCCCAATACTTGATCAAGGAGTTCCCTTGTCATTGGGATTAAAATTACTTGGATTGGGTTAAAAATTACAAGGCTGCGGATTTGAACATTGATAGTCATAAACCTAAAATTGGGTTGGCTGTTCGACAATGGTGATAAAATAAATTATCTCATTTAATGACTGCTCCAGATGATAGTGATGAAGATGAAAAAAATATCAGGAGGACATAACTAATCAAGAGAGTTTCAATGCATAAAAAATCTCACCCAATATTTATTTTCTCATGCAAACCATAAAGCAAATTTACAAGCAATAGCAAGCATGATATTGTACCTAAAAAAAAGAATAAATATAAAGTATAAATGTTTTCTAATAGTTCATCTCGTAAATGTCAATTTTTGAAAAATATGTTTGGATATTTTTTACCCCGGTTTTTGCGTATTTTTAACGCTAGCTCAAAGGAAAATGCAAAATAGGGGTTTCACTGTATTTAAATAGATATAGGCTCAAAATATTTTTCATTGAAGAGACAGCGTGAATGATCAGAAACTAGTCTAAAAATTTTTCAAGTACTAATATTTTGTAGTTGTAAAAATTAGGCTAGCCCAAATTAATCTTACCAATTTGTGATAAAATATGAAAATGTTTTATATAGTAGTAGTAGCTGTAGTTAAGTGCAAAAACATTGTTTTTCCCACAACTGTTTCTAAAAGTATTAAATGCATGTGTATTTCGGAAAATATTTTCAGTAATTATTAGCTCAGTCCTGGATATTAATGGCTGCACTTTATATATAAGTCAGCATACAAATAAATAAATGATTACCTGTCTTTTAAACAATTGATATGATCGAGGATCTTTATGAGTCAGACACCAATTTCTAAGCAAATCTGTAGGAAATTTTATGTTTTTTCTTTCTAAGTAATCCATACTACGGAATTCATCATACAGTGATAAAAGCCTTTTTTCACAGAAGAAATCATTAAATTCTTTTTTACCAGGTGCCTGAAATATGAAAGTTTTGATAATAATAAAAACAGTTATCTTTACACAGATAAACAAGGCTAAAATAAATTGAAACGATTCCTTATGCTTCACTGTTTAAAAAATTTATAAGGTGAATTAGCAGCAATAGAGCGTGACTTCATTGACAAGTAAGTAGAAAACTGCTATCCCTGATTGAAAACTTGATTTGCTTCAAAAATCTATAAATAGGAAATAACAGCCAATACGTTTCGAAAACTGCTATCCCCTGATTGAAAACTTCATTTGCTTCAAAAATCTATAAATAGGAAATAACAGCCAATACGTTTCAAGGGCTCAAAAACCGGTAACCATTTTTAAGACTTGCCAGAGGTAAATGAGAAAAACAAAAGTGATTTTAAATATAAAACAAAAATTTGCCAACAAAAAATAGAGAGGAGAAACAAAAGTAGAAAAAATGACAGTGGCCGAGAGGGGCAAATCAGGGCAAAATGCATTTCCCTGCGTAATGGAAAGATGGCGAGGAACTGATGTTGTTAACAAGGGAATCAGCATTCACATAAATAAAACAAGATTCCAGGGCATCAAAATGAGCTGATGTGACTTTAGTGGAAATAATATCGGCATGGTCCATTCCATTTATGTCCATATTGTTTTTGAGCGTAGATGAGATTTATTCAAGTGTTTATTGAAAGAAATAGTGTTAGAAATTAAATGTCGGAAATTATCAATTTGACCAGGAGAAACTTTACTCCACTTGAATGTTGATTTCCGTTGACAATTTTTTGTTTTATATTTCAAATCACTTTTGTTTCTTTTCATTCACATCTGGCAAGTCTTGAAAATAAGCACCTGCTTTTGAGTGCGTGAAACATCGACTGCTACTTCCTAGTTATATATTATTGAAGCGAATGAAGTCTTTAATCAGGATATTTCTTATTGCTTCAGGTTATTGGGTTGATTAATTTAATAGTAAATTGAGAGTTAAAAAACAAAACAAAATACAAGATACAGAAAAGCACAGTAGCAAAAATTGCTGGTAACCTCTGATGGTCTGAATTTACGATAATTTTTTTTTGTCTTTGTGTGATTTCAGATTCATATATTTTTAATAAGATGTTACATGCTAATTCCGAGTTAGTTACCAATTATTCTTACATATGTTTTACCATTTTCTATTGTCAGATGAGTAAAGAAATGAAAGAAAAAAAAATACACTCCTTAAAAATTTTATTGTTTTAGTGAGATAGTTAATTTTTTTTCAAACTTGTCATAAACACAAGTTTTTTGTAACTTTAATATTAGTTAATTGATATCACTTTCTATATTGTTTGTCATTTTGATATTCTTCTACTATGCTGCAGTGTTTAGTATAGAATTTTACATTGAGGTCTGAATAAAAATTTGGAAAGTTTTTTTTAAAAACAATGCACTTTTAGTTTCAATCTTATATAACAATTTAAACCTACATTAACTAATTAAATGAACATTCATTTCATGAGGCATGCATTATTAGCCATTATTTGTTAGCATATACCACATTTTACAATTATACTGAACACAGAAAATAACTGATTGTATAGAAATATTTGCAGGTTTTATGAGTGCTAATATTTTATACGAATATACATTTACATTGCTCAGATAAGATTCAAAGACCCTAATTTGGTGTTATTATATTATTATTAACTTTTTTCATCAACAAAACCTATAATAAGATAAAATTGTATTCACATTTTAATTGGACTTATAGCATATATTGGAATATAAATTTCTTAGAGTATGTCGTGAGTGGCGTGCAGATGTATGCAAATCTCAGAAGAAGAAAAAAAAACATAATAAATTTTTTTTATGTATTTATAAAATCAATATATCTTTATTTTTTTATGTGAATGTGGAAATTTTCCATGATAAAAAATAAATTAAAATTATTTCTTAAAAAGTATTGCAATTTTTTTTTCTATTTTAAACAATTATTACATTTTCTTTTTTAAACAAGTAATTGTAATTAATAATTACAATTACTTATCAAAATCTATTTCAAACAATTATTCTAATCATCTTTTTGTATTTCTGAAAGGAGATCTTTTTTCTAAATGCATCATTATTAAATTAATTTTAAAAACAATTTTTCATAAAATATTTTCCAGCAGCCTATAACTAATCAGTTAAAAATCTTGACTGCATTATAAAATAACAGTAAAAGATTTAAAATTATATAGCACACAACTGAAATATTGAATTTTATTTCAGGTAGAAAATAGAATTAATCTTGGAATTATGAACCCGACTCAGAAAACAAGAGTCTTCGAAATTAAGGTTCAAGAAAAACTTGCTATTGTAAAGGACCTATTGAATGAGATTCGGTGGCTGTACGTCGAAATAAAAACTATGAAAACCTTAAATATTACTTTCTTCATACATATGTCATAATTTTGGTTAGATCAGTGAAACCAATTCCCAAAAGCCTATAATGATTAGCACTAACTGCCTTCAGTATTTTTAAATCCTCACTTTTCTAGCAGGGTACAGTCTGTTTTCCAACGACTTCATTTTATCAGAGTCTTTCAAATGTATACTTTTTCCAATAAATCACATTTAAATTGTACATACAAAATATATTTTTGCAAAAAAATAAAAATGCAACATCAGAGACATTTAGCATTTATAATATTTAGAATTTATAAATATTTAAGTAGCATTAGTTCAAATAAATACAATTATTAAAGGAAACCTTAACCTAATTAACATTTTCATTCCATTGTCAGTATATAATTACTTGCATATAAAATGCACAACTTTGAATTACATATCTTAGTTTTATAACAAAATTTTACTCTTACCTGAGAGCATAGTTCAAGCAACGTTTTAGAGTGCTTGTAATCAGATACGATTTTCAAATTAGGACCAATGAGTAATGACTGGGGAGATTGGAGTTTTACCATGCTTCCACTTTCTTGATTAAAAATAATGTTCACTAATTCATACATTTGGTAAACTAAAGTTTGCATCATGTAAGTATCTGGATGACAAAATTGGAGCACAAATGGAAGAATCTACCAAAAAGAAATAGAATTACTTTAATATGCATCAGGATAGTAAGAACAATTAAAATTTTATAATTTTTTTCAAATTTATGGGTTGTGATAAAACAAAACTTAAAATTTTAAAACACTATAAACAAAACTTTAAGGTGTTTTCGCTTTAAAAATCGCTTTACACTACGCGCTTACCGAAATCGCTTTACACTACGCGCTTACCGAAATCGCTTTACACTAAGGGCCTTCAAATACGGCAATTTAGTGGACAACTAACGACATCTGTTGGTCAAAACGTAAATTAAACGTCTTATACTGCTAAACGAGGAATAAACGGGATGTGCTTATCAATAAAGGAAGAAAAACACATGCCCATAGAAATTGCAGGATGAGCAGTCAGAGGGTTAAACAAAGCAGTCAATTGAGAATAAACATTATCAATGAAAAAAAAAACAGAAATTTTTGAGATGCGTAGTGGTAGCCATGAGCAGGTTGCAACACTGTAGGATAGTGACCTTCAGCAAGTAAACACATTCCCATTTTAGTAACAATTGAATGAGCAACAGTCAGAGCCAGATTATACCTTTCGTAGGCCCTAGGCATAGCTTCATAGTTTTCATGATACTACTATGATAACTAAGTGAAGGAAATTAACATTGACAAAAGTAAATCTTTTGAAATTATTAATAAATAACTTTGCAAGGTAGGTTAAATGTTTACAAATAGAAAAAAAAATGATTTAATACTACAGTACAGAACCCGTTATCCGGAAATCAGAAAACCGGAAAACCAAAAAACCGGATCGAAATTCGATAAATTTTCCCGCCATTTAAAAAAAAAATTTTTTTTTCCTCATAAGATTTTAGGATTTTTCTTTCTTTTTTGAAAGATGTTTACCTTACCATCATTTTGGAAATAATCATTAGTGTATTACTTCATCGTTTTTTCTTCTTTTTAAGATTTTTTCCAAAATTTTTTTTTTTTTAGTTGGGTTTAACAATAAAAAAAAACGTCTTTCTGTAGCGATTCAGAAAACCGGAAAAATCAGTTATCCGGAATAGCGATGGTCCCGATCGTTCCGGATAATCGGTTCCATACTGTATTTTAATAAAATGTTAGTCACGTTTTTTCAAATGAGTCATTTTAGCAATTGACCAATGTTTTTTATATATATTTTTCAGGATCATAACTTATAGTCAACAATTGGATTTGCATTCATTGTTTGGTGATATTAAATCTAAAATGGCTGACGGTTATTAAGTAATATATTAGATCATAAGATTCTGCAAAATAATTTATTACCAAAAAATATTATATTTTTATTTGTATCTTCATAATTTTGTGCAAAATACACTTGTTGTTTTTAAAGCTAAATTATTTTTGTCAACAAATTTTTTTCTCCCAAGTTTTTCGTAGGCCCTAGGCACGTGCCTAGTGTGCCTATAGGTTAATCTGGCCCTGGCAACAGTGTATGTTTGCTACAAAAAGGTGTTATAAAAACAGTGATAGTTTGGAAGCTGCATAGAAGGAGTTCTAAAATACATTTATTTTTATTGAATAAAGAAGAATAGAAACTAGTATCTTTATTCCGATAACATTTGTTACATAGCAGTGGAGTGAAAAAAAGTAATAACTACTGCCTTGATCTATATTACCTATGACAGATAATAATACAATAAAAATATTAAATAAAACAGTAAAAATATTTAATAATATAGTAAAAATATTTAATAATATAGTAAAAATATTTAATAATACAGTAAATATATTTTCTAAAAAAAGACTACACTAACTACTACTGCTTTGATGTATATTTTCATTGATAGAGACTTTAATTTTTTTATGTTTTATATCCGTCGTTGAACAGCGGACAAAATTTAAATTTTGGGTTTACGCCTACGAATGTTTAACTTTGTAGCCTTGTACTTTTGAGCCAGTCCAAAAGACAAGGAAACTCCTGGATCAGTATCCTCAGATTTGTTATGGGAACATGGAGGACTTTGTGACTCAACAGATTTAACCTGCATCAGTCACCATTTACTATACGGGAGTCTTCGGCCAGCAGGGATCGAACCCACAAACTCTTGGACATGGGCCCAGTGCTCTACCAACCAGGTTATCCCAGCTCTTTGATAGATACTTATACATTAAAAACAAAAAAAGCATTAACTACTGCTTTGATGTATATTATCTTTGATAGATACTAATACATCAAAAACAACAGAAAAAAACTATGCTAACGACTGCTTTGATGTATATTATCTTTGATAGATACTAATATATTAAAAAATTTCTTTTAACTAAAGTAGAAAAGATGAAACTAATAACAATATTTACCTGTCCATTTTCCCCTTTCATACAAATTCTGATACCAAAGTTAAATTCATCATTTACAATTTCCACCTTGTTCAAAAATCCTGAAATTTTTCTTGAAGCCTGATTTCCTTTCTAATAAAAAAAAAATTTCTTTTAACGTTTCTCTGGAAGAAATATGTGTAGATCCATTAAAATGAAAAATTTTTTTTGTACAAAAAATGTCTAATAACATTAGTGTTAATGACAGCACATTTTTGTATTAATAAATATCATAATAAGATAATAACTTAAGAGGGTGAGAATTGAACTAAAAGTACTCAAAGAACTGTTAAGATAAAGTAGGTAGGTACTTTATTTACATCACACTAAAGCTGCAAAATGGGTCATTGGTGACGGTGCGGGAAACATACCCGGGGAAGAACCAAAAATTTGCCATCACAATTTTGATCCTCTTCAGAGAGGAGCTCATTTGTAAGGTCACTTACTCAAATTAGACAGAAATCTGAAGGAGTCAGAAATTTTCTCCAGACCTCGGTACCCATGGTACAGCTTAGTGACTTACCACAAAACTTTCGATTCCACAGACACGTATATCACTCGCACTTAGAGGGCCTTAGAGGAGTGGAGGATTGAGCCCTAGCCCCTCTAATCCGGCGTCTGATTCTTCAACCACTGGGCATTTGAATAAATTGGCATTAAGTGACATTTTTGAAAAATTTAAGATTTCCAGGGAAAGACATCATTATAGTCTTATTTCACTAATCATCAATTCATTTTGCCAAGTCTTTTTATTTCTAGACCTCAGTGGATAAATGTGTCGAATGACAATCTCTGAGTGCTATCAGAAGGAAGAAAGTTTAACATGTATTCGGCAACAAAAAGTTGATGAGAATCCTTAGAAAGTACCGGCTGAAAGAAAACTAAAATGCCAAGATTTCATTTCATGTTGTAACCGTCGTTGAACAGCCGACCCAATTTTTGCTTTTAAGACTACTAATGTTCAACACCGTAGCCTTGTAATTTTGAACCCAATCCAGAAGACAAATCAACTCCTGGATTAAGTATTGGGAGGAATTAGCCTTTGTGGAGGACTTTTGATGGAACTAACCTGCATTTGCGTTACACGGAGAAGGAAAACAACGAAAACCTCCCACGGTTAGCATGACGGCAAGAGAACTCTAATCTATTATCCATTTACCACCGATATTTTACATCAGCACTGTGGTCGGTGCAAGTTGGGTGCGCAATTGGCATCGACCAGTCATCACTGGGATTCGAACCCAGTTCACCTCAGTGGAAGGCAAACACTTTATACCCTGAGTCATCACGGCTCAAAATGCCAAGATTGCAAATGCTAGAGAAATGAATAGTTAAAATAAAGAATTTATAAGATATTGTTAATTGGAAGCTTGCTTACAAAAAATAAAAATAGAGCATAATGCTAGCTTTCTATTCTCAGTGCATTAACTTTTATGTTTATTTGTTTAAATTCAATAATGTCATAAACTTTATTTAATAGTTGAAAAGTTATTAAAAATCTTCATCAATCTAGCTCCAAACAAGTATTTTTATTGAACTATTTTATGAAGCAAAATATAGTCAAAAGGATATTTTATAACAGTTTCAGGGTGTAAAATAAAGTTATAAGTCATATGCATCAAAATAAAAAAATAAGAATAAGATGGACGGAAGTAATAATGATGTTAATGTATATAACATACCTGCCAACTTTTAATCCCTTCCATTATCATTTTTCCCAGTGGTATTAAAATGGAATTAAAACTTCAATTTTAAGCAAACAAATACGTTGTATTTGAGAAAACTTAAGTTGACAACCATGATAGTAACGCATATTAATATATGTNCGTGATGTCCTGAATTCTTGTTTTATTCATATAAATGCCGATTCCCTTGTTAACGATATTAGTTCATCCTCACCTGTCCTTAGCTAGTGGAAATGCATTTCCCCCTGATTTGGTCTTTCTGGTCTTTGTGATTTTTCTTTTATGTTTCTCATAATTTTTCTCTCTCAGATACAACAATTTTTCCAGCTTTATTTCTCACCTTTATTTTTCCATTCTTCGTTGACAATTTCACGTTTTATATTTCAAATCACTTTTGTTTCTTTTCATTCACATCTGGCAAGTCTTGAAAATAAGCACCTGCTTTTGAGTGCGTGAAACATCGACTGCTACTTCCTAGTTATATATTATTGAAGCGAATGAAGTCTTTAATCAGGATATTTCTTATTGCTTCAGGTTATTGGGTTGATTAATTTAATAGTAAATTGAGAGTTAAAAAACAAAACAAAATACAAGATACAGAAAAGCACAGTAGCAAAAATTGCTGGTAACCTCTGATGGTCTGAATTTACGATAATTTTTTTTTGTCTTTGTGTGATTTCAGATTCATATATTTTTAATAAGATGTTACATGCTAATTCCGAGTTAGTTACCAATTATTCTTACATATGTTTTACCATTTTCTATTGTCAGATGAGTAAAGAAATGAAAGAAAAAAAAATACACTCCTTAAAAATTTTATTGTTTTAGTGAGATAGTTAATTTTTTTTCAAACTTGTCATAAACACAAGTTTTTTGTAACTTTAATATTAGTTAATTGATATCACTTTCTATATTGTTTGTCATTTTGATATTCTTCTACTATGCTGCAGTGTTTAGTATAGAATTTTACATTGAGGTCTGAATAAAAATTTGGAAAGTTTTTTTTAAAAACAATGCACTTTTAGTTTCAATCTTATATAACAATTTAAACCTACATTAACTAATTAAATGAACATTCATTTCATGAGGCATGCATTATTAGCCATTATTTGTTAGCATATACCACATTTTACAATTATACTGAACACAGAAAATAACTGATTGTATAGAAATATTTGCAGGTTTTATGAGTGCTAATATTTTATACGAATATACATTTACATTGCTCAGATAAGATTCAAAGACCCTAATTTGGTGTTATTATATTATTATTAACTTTTTTCATCAACAAAACCTATAATAAGATAAAATTGTATTCACATTTTAATTGGACTTATAGCATATATTGGAATATAAATTTCTTAGAGTATGTCGTGAGTGGCGTGCAGATGTATGCAAATCTCAGAAGAAGAAAAAAAAACATAATAAATTTTTTTTATGTATTTATAAAATCAATATATCTTTATTTTTTTATGTGAATGTGGAAATTTTCCATGATAAAAAATAAATTAAAATTATTTCTTAAAAAGTATTGCAATTTTTTTTTCTATTTTAAACAATTATTACATTTTCTTTTTTAAACAAGTAATTGTAATTAATAATTACAATTACTTATCAAAATCTATTTCAAACAATTATTCTAATCATCTTTTTGTATTTCTGAAAGGAGATCTTTTTTCTAAATGCATCATTATTAAATTAATTTTAAAAACAATTTTTCATAAAATATTTTCCAGCAGCCTATAACTAATCAGTTAAAAATCTTGACTGCATTATAAAATAACAGTAAAAGATTTAAAATTATATAGCACACAACTGAAATATTGAATTTTATTTCAGGTAGTGAAGAGCTAATCAATAGAATTAATTTTAGAATTATGAACCCGACTCAGAAAACAAGAGTCTTCGAAATCAAGGTTCAGGAAAAACTCGCTACTGTAAAGCACCTATTGAATGAGGTTCAGTGGCTGTACATCGAAAGAAAAACTATGAAAACCTTAAACATTACTTTCTTCACATATATGCCATAATTTTGGTTCTGGTTAGATCAGTGAAATCAATTCCCCAAAGCCTATAATGATTAGCACTAACTGCCTTCAGCACTTTTAAATCCTCTCTTTTCTAGCAGGGTAAAGTCCGTTTTTCAACGACTTCATTTTTATCAGAGTCTTTCAAATGTATACTTTTTCCAATTAATCACATTTAAATTGTACATATAAAATATATTTTTGCTAAAAAATAAAAATGCAACATCAAAGACATTTAGTATTTATAATATTTAGAATTTATAAATAATTAAGTAGCATTAGTTCAAATAAATACAATTATTAAAGGAAACCTTAACCTAATTAACATTTTCATTCCATTGTCAGTATATAATTACTTGCATATAAAATGCAAAACTTTGAATTACATATCTTAGTTTTATAACAAAATTTTACTCTTACCTGAGAGCATAGTTCAAGCAACGTTTTAAAGTGCTTGTAATCAGATACGATTTTCAAATTAGGACCAATGAGTAATGACTGGGGATATTGGAGTTTTACCATGCTTTCACTTTCTTGATTAAAAATAATGTTAACTAATTCATACATTTGGTAAACTAAAGTTTGCATCATGTAAGTATCTGGATGACAAAATTGGAGCACAAATGGAAGAATCTACCAAAAAGAAATAGAATTAATTTAATATGCATCAGGATAGTAAGAACAATTAAAAAGTTTTATAATTGTTTTCAAATTTATGGGTTGTGATAAACAAATCTTAAAATTTTAAAGCACTATAAACGAAACTTTAACGAGTTTAAGCAAAGCAGTCAATTGAGAATAAATATTATCAATGAAAAATGCATTTTACAAATACAAGACGACAAAAAAAAAAAAAAAAAAAAAAAAAAAAAAAAAAAAAAANAAAAAAAAAAAAAAAAAAAAAAAAAAAAAAAAAAAAAAAAAAAAAAAAAAAAAAAGGCATTTTTGAGATGCGTAGTGGTAGCCATGAGCAAGTTACAACACTGTAGGATAGTGACCTTCAGCAAGTAAACACCTTCCCATTTTAGTAACAATTGAATGGGCAACAGTGTATGTTTGCCATAAAAAGGTGTTATAAAAACAGTGATAGTTTGGAAGCCACGCAGTAGGAGTTCCAAATACATTTATTTTCATTGACTTAATTGCCATAACATTTATTAGATAGCAGTCAACTGAAAAAAAGCAATAACTACTGCTTTGATCTATATTACCTATGATGGATAATAATACAGCAAAAATATTTAATAATACAGTAAATATATTATCTAAAAAAAAAGAAAAAACACTGCACTAACTACTACTGCTTTGATGTATATTTTCTTTGATAGATACTTTTGTTTTTTAATATTTTATATCCGTTGTTGAACAACCAACCCAATTTTGGGTTCACGACTACGAATGTTTAACTCCGTAGCCTTGCAATTTTGAGTCAGTCCAGAAGACAAGGAAACTCCTGGATACCCCCAGAGGTATGATATGTTATGGGAACATGGAGGACTTAGTGACTCGACAGATTTAACCTGCATCAGTCACCGTTTACTACACGGGAGTCTTCGGTCAGCGGGCATCGAACCCACAAACTCTTCTTGGACACGGGCCCAGTGCCCTACCAACTAGGCTATCCCAGCCCTTTGATAGATACTTAGACATTAAAAACAAAAAAAGGCACTAACTACTGCTTTGATGTATATTATCATTGATAGATACTAATACATTAAAACATGTCTTTTAACTAAAGTAGAAAAGATGAAATTAATAACAATATTTACCTGTCCATTTTCCCCTTTCATACAAATTCTGATACCAAAGTTAAATTCATCATTTACAATTTCCACCTTATTCAAAAATCCAGAAATTTTTCTTGAAGCCTGATTTCCTTTCTAATAAAAAAAAATTATCTTTTAACATTTCTTTGGAAGAAATACGTACAGACCCATTAAAATAAAACATTTTTTTAATAAAAAAAATGTCTAATAACATTAGTGTTAATGACAGCACATTTTTCTATTAATAAATATCATAATAAGGTAATGACTTAAGAAGGTTAGACTAAAAGTACTCAAAGAACTGTATTTAAAGTAGGTTAAGATAAAGTAGGTACTTTATTTACATCACACTAGAGCTGCACAATGGGTCATTGGTGACGCAGTGGGAAACATACCCGGGGAAGAACCAAAAACATGCCATCACAATTTTGATCCTCTTCAGAGGGGATCTCATTTGTAAGGTCACTAACTCAAATTAGACAGAAATCTGAAGGAGAAAGAAATTTTCTCCAGACCTCGGTACCCATGGTACAGCTTAGTGACTTACTACAAAACTTTCCGATTCCACAGATTTTACAGACACGTATATCACACACACTTAGAGAGTCTTAGAGGAGTGGAGGATTGAGCCCTGGCCCCTCCGAACTGGAGTGTGATTCTCCAGCCACTGGGCATTTGAATAATTTGACATTTAGTGACATTTTTGAAAAATTTAAGATTTCCAGGGAAAGACATCATTATAGTCTTATTTCACTAATCATTCATTCATTTTGCCAAGTCTTTTTATTTCTAGACGTCAGTGGATAAATGTGATAAATGACAATCTCTGAGTGCTTTTAGAAGGAAGCAAGTTTAAAATGTATTCGGCAACAAAAAGTTGATGAGAATCCTTAGAAAGTGTCAAGATTTTATTTCCTTTTATAACCGTCTATTCATAAAACCATTTTACAAATATAGACATTTAGTGACATTTTTGAAAAATTTAAGATTTCCTGGGAAAGACATCATTATAGTCTTATTTCCCTAATCATTCATTCATTTTGCCAAGTCTTTTTATTTCTAGACGTCAGTGGATAAATGTGCTGAATGACAATCTCAGAGTGCTTTCAGAAGGAAGAAAGTTTAAAAAGTATTCGGCAACAAAAAGTTGATGAAAATCCTTAGAAAGTGTCAAGATTTTATTTCATTTTATAATCATTGTTGAACAGCCAACCCAATTTTTGCGTTTAAGACTACTAATATTCAACACCGTAGCCTTGTAATTTTGAACCCAATCCAGAAGACAAGTCAACTCCTGGATTAAGTCTTGGGAGAAATTTGCCTTTGTGGAGGACTTTTTGAAAGAACTAACCTGCATATGCGTTACACTTAGAAGGAAAACCACTGAAACCTCCCACGGTTAGCCTGACAGCAAGGGGACTCTAATCCATGATCTGTCTACCACTGAGAATATTTTACAACAACACTGTGGTCGGTGCAAGCCGAATGCGGATTTCGTATCGACCAGCCATCGCTAGGATTCGAGCCCAGTTCACCTCATTGGAAGGCGAACGCTCTATCCTCTGAGCCATCACTGCACAAAATGCCAAGATTGCAAATACTAGAGAAATTAATAGTTAAAAAGAGAGAATTTATAAGATTTTGTCAGTTCGAAGCTTGCTTACAAAAATATAAATAAAACATAATGCTAATTATCTATTGTCAATGAATTAACATTTAAACTAATTTGTTGGAATTCAATAATGTTAGAAACTTCATTTAACAGTTGAAAAGTGCCTTGAGATGAAATGGCAGTGGATATCAAATAGTGAAAACAAGTTCGATAATAAAAAGGATATTTAATAACTGTTTTAGAATGTAAAATAATGTTATAAGTCACATACATCAAAATAAAAAAAAAATTGAATAAGATGGACGGAAGTAATAATGATGTTAATGTATATAATACTTTAAGTACAAATAGTGATAACATGTTCATTAGTTAAAACGGGATGTTTAAACTTTAAAGCTCATTTGCTTATATTCATTATAATAAAATCGTCATCCCTACAGCTCATCAGTTTATTACAAAAGTAATTTATTTGAATTATATTAGAAAGTAAAATTAAATGCATCAAAATAAAACATGAATAAGATGGTAAGAGAGGATACAGCTACGTATGTGTCCAATATGGAACTGCTGAGTTTGTTACTTTAAATAGCTTGTTTTTATTGTCTTAAAACCTTTTACATAATAAAAAAAGCACATTTTTTTTTGTAACAATAAAAAATTTGTTGAATTATCTTCATAGAAATGATTTATGCACAATAAACTAAATTAGTCGGCTCTGCTCTTTATTCACGGATGCTACCTAACCCCCCAAAGATTTTGGATCAATTATAAAAATCTTTAAAGCTAATTCCACTTTAAAAAATTAAAATTTTTAGTGTATAAGTTATTGAAATAAAAAAAATTTAAACTGAAACAAATGACATGCAATAGGAAAACAGAAACGAAACAACAATTATGTTTCTAGGAAACAACATGTATGACACATGTTTTCAATGTTACATCTTTTATAAGAGCCATCAATGCTCGTTCTACGAGTATGATTTTTTAAAATTATACTTAAATATGTAACAGCATAACTAATACTCGTTTTTCAATGAATAACACTAAAAATGAATAAAATTATTATTAATGAGCCTGCATAATTATATTTAAAACATAATATAGAATACTTTGTTTGTAGATATGAACTATTTGCTTTAAACCTCTTAATTCTTCTCAAGTTATAGTTTTGTTTGTTTTAGCTTTTCGTTATATAGGAGAGAAAAGAATTTCTATTCAGGAATTTGTAAAAAAGTACATTTACACTTTCATGCTTATGACACCTCACACGCTTGATGTTTTAATTCTTTGTTGCCAACCCAAAAAAGAAAATAGCATTTTCTTTGTCAATGTGTAAGAGAAATATATATATATACATGTAATAGGAATACACAATTTTTACTTACATTCAAAGGAACATCAAAATATAACTTTGCACCTTCATTTTGCAAATAGTATTCTGGCAAGAAGTCACATAAACATAATGTACTAAAAAACAATATACAGATTAAATAAAGTACAAAGTATATCTCAAGAAATTTAGTTAATGTATTACTTTAGAAAAAACGATTACTTTTGAGTTGGTTGCCTCTCGATGACTCTTTGGATACTTTTTCTGATGACAGTAGAAATGTTTGCTATTGTTGTTGTTTTGAACCTTGAATGAAAAATAATTTTTTTTTTTTAAGTGGGCTAAAATGATAATGTAATTTTTCTTTATTATGGGCATTATTTCTGCAATTTGTATACTGTTTAGCTTGATTTAACAGAATGTAATAGAAAATTACATAAAAAGATTTATTACTTTGCATTTTGGTTGTCATCAACATGATGGTCACTAAATGTGTGTAAAATTTCCGTAATTTCAGCTTGCAATGAATCCTCTTTGCTTCGCTCAAACTGTTTGGAAAGCTCTTGGCAAGTTTCCTTCAAGAATGAAAGATCTCCTTCATATAATTCTTGAAGTTTCAGTTTAGATCTTCCCAGGAAGAAGCCATGCACTTTATCTTGTAAACGTTCCAACTGAGAGGATAAACGAAAAGATGACATAAAAAGGATAATAGTTCAAATTAAGAATTTTGCACAAAGTGTATAATAGTATTAAATATTGGGTGTACAAATTAGTTCGGTCCGTTTTTAAAAAATGGCTCTGCTGTTATGAATGTTATACAGTGACAGCTGGTTTCGGTGGTTTCAGCGAGGTTAAGCACCTGTCAAAAATATTCAGTTTATATCGCTTTGAGTTTCATACAAAAACCCTGTTTTTTACTTTGTTGAACATGTCAAATTTTAGGTAATGAAGCACCATTTGCGGGAGGTTTTATGTTTGTTCTTTAATCGGAAGAAAAGTGTAGCTGAAGCGCATCGAATGCTTGTAGAAGTTTACGTTGACAATGCTCCAACTGATAAATCATGTAGGGAATGGTTTCGACGTTTCAAGAATGGTGAATGATAAATAGTTTTGTATACTATGAGCTGCTACAACCTGGTGATTCCATAACAGGCGATCGGTATAGGCTACAATTGATTCATTTGAGTTGAGCATTACGAGAGAAAAGGGCGGAATACGAGCAAAGACATGATAAAGTTATTTTTTTGCATAATAACAGTCGGCCTGATGTCTCAAGAGTCGCAAAAATTGTAAGGAAACGCTCAAGTGGGATATTTTATCGCACCCGCTGTATTCACTGGACACTTCTCCTTCTGCTTACTGGTTGTTCCGACAGATGCAACATGATTTTGCAGGTCACTAGTTCACTTCGTTTGCAGACATCAAAAATTGGCTCCTAACTTGGATCGCCTCAAAAGACTGAGACATTTTTTCGAGATGGAATTCGAAAATTGCCTGAGAGGTGGGTAAAAGTAGTAGCCAGTGATAGACAATACTTTGATTAAACTGTTCATTCATTATGTTCTGAAATAAATGCATTTTTGACCACAAAAAAACGGACCGAACTAATTTGTACTCCCAATATAATTAATACAATAGAACAGTATTAAATAATACATATAGTATTAAATATAATAGGACAGAGTAAAAATATTTTTTTTTTCAATTTTAGTTTTGTTACAAGAAAAGTTAAAAATGTTTTTTGAAGTTAACATACAAAAATGTACATTATTTAATAGATCTACATCTTCTGGATTCATTTTAGGTTCTAAATCTGTTAAATTTTCTCAAGATGCTATTTTTTCCCTATAATATTTACTTCCTTAATTTATAGCACAGAAAAGCACTTTACAGTTCAGTTTCTAGCTCGTTTTGAATTTATAGCATAGATTAGAAAAAACGCAACGTCTTTCTGTTGTTTCTTTAATTTCTGATTTTTTCTTACTTGAAAGTGTTGCTAGAAAATTCCTTGTAAACAAAAGATAGTTGCTGAGAAGTGGATTAGTTATTATCAGCTATTATATACAGGTGGTTTATAGTGAATAAAGTAGAATAAGTTTTTTGAATCCTTGTCAATAATTAAGTAAAAAAGCACACTCATTAAAAGACACAAATCATAATTTAAACAAGAGAAAAATAAAAACGCGATTTCAACCTAATAAATCAAATGCCGTAGATAGGACTAAACATGACGCAACAATTTCGATTCTCTGTTAAAACTTAAAGATGTTTAAAAAATCACTTTTCTAACCATGAAACTGATTTAGAATGTTACAGTCCCCTTTTCCTTCGTAATTTTTCACTAGATTTGCAGTGTTTTTAGTTTTTGCAGCTTATATATTCATTTGAAACTCATAATGTGGACTTAATTCATTATAAACAGTCTAAAAGTATATGTTAAAAAGTTGATTTCTGAAACTGTGAATGAAACTTAAACTACTTAATTGGCACCTAAAAAATGCTTATAAATAAATCTGAAATATTTTGAATCTGATATTTAAAATAAATCTGAAATTTACAAAACAAACAAACTTGTGGGAAAACAATATTTTCAGGCTAGAGCATTTTTTTTAAACGTAACCTATATTTTAGAATTCTGGCCTAAAATGAATTAATAATTATAATCAGATCAAGAAACATATATTTAATAATAAATCCTAACACTAAAATGAAATATAAGTTAATTAAACGAGCAGCAAAATTTAAAACTTGTTCTTTTTAAGTTTGTAAGTTTATCAAAACTAGTTAGATCATCCAACAACTGAACTCATGATATAATATAATCTTACTGTCACAGTAACTATCTTAGACGGTGTCAAAATTTCAATGTTTAAATGTTTTTTTCTATAGTTTTCCAGACAGCCCAATGTGGGCCGATGCCTTCCTCTGAAGATTTCTCCATAACGACTTCCCATTTATCTTTGATCTTCATTTCTTTTTATTAATTACAAGAAAATCACTCTTCCATGCTTTCTTGTTCCAGTGGGTCTAAAAAGCAGTATTTTTTTTTATTGTATTGCCATCACTCATTCAAATTACGAGGGCCATCCAATTCATTCTATTTATTTTTATGTATTTAATAATATTGGGTTGTTATAACTCTCGTACAGTTCAAAGTTAAAAAAACAAAACAAAAACAATGTTTCTTTAGTCATACTACAAAACAGGTTTTGTACAACACATCTTCACTTCCAACAAACATTTTAAAAATATATATTAAAAGTAGTGATTAGAGAAACCCTCTAGAAGTAAGTAACCAAGATACATTGATCTGAAGTATAATAATAATATATATATATTCTTACCTTCATAGAACTTATCTTGAAAGTGTTATTGACTACTTTATCATTGTAACAAAAAATATTTTTAAGGCAAAATATATAAAACATACCCCTTCTCCAAATTTTCTTAATGTAGCACATTCCTTGGGATTAGACTGTTCCATAGAAGATATTAATTCTAGAAAAATAATCGAAATTTAAAACAAATGAATAAAAAGGGTAAAAATTAAAATGTACTCATCTGTGTAACTGGAGGATCAAACAGAAAACCAATGCCAAAATTGATTAGTAAATAATAAAAAAAAATTTCAAATCACAAAAGAGTGCTGTTTATTTGGCGGCTGATTAAAAATTTTTTTATTATTAACCAAATACTAAATCAAGGACTATGAGCTTTTCCCACCTTTTTCAAATTCTTTAAAGAGATAACAAAATTGCTTCTTTTATCCCTGGTTGTTCTATAAAAAGAAAGACTTTTCGCCTGTCTTTGCTCTTGTTTGTTCATCCCATTTTCATTGAAGGAGAGAAGAGATTTCTTGTAATGAAACAAGCGTCTTCTTTTTCCAGGAATAAGAAAAAGAGATGTTTTTCCCCCAGTTTAATTTGCTTTTGAAACGTGCGCTAAAGCACTTGTCCTGTGCGTGGGGGAAGTGTTTTTCTACAATGTGAATGTTCTGTCGATCAGCAACATCAAATGTGCCCATCTACGGACGTTATTCTGTAAATTTTTACATTAATTTAAATTTGGTGTTTCCTTTATTTACAATTGTTTGGAAGGATGTGTTAGTTGTCAACAGTGAGCAGGGCTTTCAAATGCAGCATCTTCATTCCTTATGCCATAAGTTAGAATTTGCATTTCTTAAGCTCAGAGTCAATCACAAAAGTTGACTTTTGTTTCGATTGTATGGGCATCATCGAATGGAAAACGGAAAGATGTATGTCACTCATATTTTGATTGCTATAGTATTTTCTATCTTTTGTTGTGAACACATGTGTTCACATGTAAATTTGGTGTTTCCTTTATTTACAATTGTTTGGGGGAATGTGTTAGTTGTCAACAGTGAGCAGGGCTATCAAATGCATCACATCATCATTCCTTATGCCATAATTTAGAATTTCTTAAGTTCAGAGTTAATCACAAAAGTTGACTTTTGTTTAGACTGTATTGGCATCATCAAATGGAAAGATGTATGTGATTCATATTTTGATTGCTATAGTATTTTCTATCTTTTGTTGCGATTACAGTACAGAACGTGTTATCCAGAAATCAGAAAACCAAAAAACCGGAACGAAATTCAATAAATTTTCCATGCCATTTTTTGTAAAAAAATGTTTTTTTCCTCATAAGATTTTAGGATTTTTCTTTCTTTTTTGAAAGATGTTTACCTTGCCATCATTTTGGAAATAATCATTAGTGTATTACTTCATCGTTTTTTCTTCTTTTTAAGATTATTTCCAACTATTTTTGTTTTTTTTTAGTTGGGTTTAACAATAAAAAAAAAGGCTTTTTGTATCGATTCAGAAAACCGGAAAAATCAGTTATCCGGAATAGCGATGGTCCCGATCGTTCCGGATAATCGGTTCCCTACTGTACTTCACATGTTTGTGAACGTTTTTACCTGATATCATTAATCATGTTAATTTTTATGTGTTTTTACATAAATTTTTACATTGCTCCTGAAATCATAAGCGGATGTGAATTTTCAGTGAAGTTGAATGTCCAGATAATGTAAACTGCCTTTTTTTCAATTAAGGAATCTTTGCAGTCTTCATGCAGTCAGTGTGTGCTATTTATCTTTTCAGTCCATCTTCTTTATCACCATGGAAAGGGGTTCACAAGTAGAGCAACATTGGACATTTGATAGCACAAAAGAGTAATGCTATCTGTAATAACATTTTATGAACCCCCAAAGGGTTCATGGTGGGGGAGGATGTTTCTGTTTAAAGTAGTTTGTGCTGCCATCTATATTTCATTTTAAAAAGTCACATGATTAGTAAATGTTTATTTTATGCTTTATGTAGTTTAGTTCGCTTTAAAATGTAGTACAAAAAGGTAGCGTGTTTGTCGTGTTAGTATTTTGTGTTCGTCATTAAAATATGATATCTGTATATGCTATCTGTAATAAGATTTTATGAACCCCCTAAGGGATCATGGTGGGGGAGGATGTTTCTGTTTAAAGTAGTTTGTGCTGCCATCTATATTTCATTTTAAAAAGTAACATGATTAGTAAATGTTTATTTTATATTTTTTGTAGTTTAGTTCGCTTTAAAATGTAGTACAAAAAAGTAGTGTGTTTGTTGTGTTAGTATTTTGTGTTCACCATTAAAATATGTTGTTCGTAATTGTTTTGGGTCGTCAGTATTAATTATTTAGTACCCACCATCCTTACATCAAAAAATTAAGAGTTAAAACACTTGAAAAAAAACATTGCCCTTGCATATGGTTAAGGCCCATAAACTGTATAACTTAAAAAAAATCAGTAAAAAAGTGTGAAATTTTTTAAAAAAAGTATTGCAATAGATTTTTTTTAAAGTCGTCCAATCATCCGAATTCGACTGGCCGGAAAAATCAGCACTCTCTCGTATTGTCTATTTTCTATAGCAAGAACAACTAATACATTCATTTAAGTAAAAGATAGGGAGAAAAGAATAAGATTGGATAACTAATATTTAGATACATCGTTGTATATAGAAAGCCATAATTGATTATCAGTGCTCTTGTATCTTAAATGCAGGTGGAAATTCATAGTTCTATAATTAAAAAAAATATATATTAGTAAAAATTTAAAAAAAAAATCTCCTTTGGTTGTAGAAATGAACCAAGAAAGTTTGCAGTTTGTTTGTGAATTATGAGTCTTAATTTAAAATTATCTAAAAAAAATAATGTTTATTTATAAAAATGTTTATAACTACAGTAGAGTCCCGATTATCCGAGTTTCCGCTTTAACCGAGCTATCAAATATTTCAAGGATTTTCTTTGTTCTAGTTTATTTTTAAAAAAACAGCTGAAAAATAAATCTGAATTTCATCTTACAAACACTCAGAAAAACTAAATCCAACAACTTGGTCTGATGAAATTATCGTTAATATCGTCAATAATGATAATGAATCTAGCGAAGATGATGAAGACAGTGATTATTANTATGGCTGAAATAAAATTCAGCAAGCACCTTACAGGAACATCTTGCAGTTCCCAGGCATTGACAACATGCTGTCCTAAATGCTCAAATCTTTGAGCAGAATAGACCTCACAATCACAGAGTATGTGTCGTGATGTCTCTTCCTCTAGATGACATCCCCGACAAAGAGAATTTTATACCACAGCCACCCAAAATATTAAATAAAAAAGCTATATTATTTTTGTTTTTATTTACATAAATCGGGAAAAATGCAGGTTTGTTTACGATTTGACTAAGGGCTTTTTTTTGCAATCATTTGATATACAATACTTCTGTTGCTAAATACACTAGAATGGCCTACTAAGCGTAAGAATACTGATAGTTTCTAGGGACAGCAATCATATAAACAATTAATAAAGAAAAAATTAGGTAATACAGTGTTGAATTACAAAAATTATCACTTCTTACCTTTGCTGGAAATCATAGATCTGCATAACTAACAATACATAAAAAAAATCTTACCTTCAAATAGCTAAGAGAAGTGATACTAAAGAAATGATAAAATATAAATTACCAGAATTTTACTTGATCAACTAAGAATTCATAAAGAATTTATCAAACAAGTAGGCATTGATACTTTTGCTTTGTCTTTCTAGTTAAAAAAAATGAAGTAACAAGCAAGGAAATAAAATAGTCTATTGATCCTAAAAGAGACTTGAATAATTCAAAAAACTATTACAATTACAATAAAAAATAATAAAGCACTACACATATTTAAATATATGAGGGTCATTCAAATGAAACCTGGTCAGTGTGTCCAACTTTTCATTAGACATAATGGGGCACCACATAACTACGTTGATGGCGACACCATCTATTGGTAGAGAGACCGTAACATGCACAATGTTTGATGTTGCATAGAGACAGTGTGGTTGCACGTCAAAGAGAAGGTGGTCACACAAGTTATCGTTCACTACGGAACATGCAGACAAGTAAGCAGGAACAACGAGTTTTGGTGGGAAAAGCTGGAACATCCACCATACAGTCAAGACCTTTCACCGAGTGACTTTCAAGTTTTTATACCTTTAAAAAGGGCGGACGATGACGTGTGCGATTGGGTCCAGGCCTGGATCCGACAGCAGCCTACCAGCTTCTTCAAAGATGGAATAGACCGGTTAGTGTCGCAATGGGATAAATGTGCCAACAGTTTTGGCGACTATTTTTGAGTATGCGTACTCCGTATAGCTATATTTGTGAGTTATCAAAATCGTTACCGTTACTTTACACTACAGTTACTTAACTAGTGACCGGGTTTAATTTGAATGTCCCTTATATAAAGTTTAATAAATCCGTATTGTAATAGAATTCTCATTTAATAGGTTTAATAAACTATAATAAATCCTTTAAATTTTCTCCTTACCAATGACCGTTTTATTACATGTCCTACTTTCCTTCAATACATATAATGGCATGTATACAACTTCAGGATAGGTTTTAGCAACAATTTTTAGTACATTTTCTGCATTATTTGTTTCATGCTGATTGAGAGATGCAATTAATTGAGGTATCCATGGCAACCAATAAGAGCAGGGCACAACTTCAAAAAAAGATTCCATGCATTTGAAATTGTAGAAGGAGAAAACAGAAATCACCTATAACAGAAATAAATTGTAAACACTAAGTTCTGTAAGGAATTCCTATGAAGTAGGAACAATCACAATAGTGTTTATTTACTCTCCCAGAAGCAAAGAACTTCACGGGCAATCTGCCGAGTGTGTTTATGTGTGTTAAAATACTTTAATTCATGTGCTGCACGTTGTAGGTCGAAATTTCTTATAAGGTAAGAATGTATACTCCTACAACAACTGAATTACTACAAGTGACAACTTAAAATTTGAGAAAATTTTTGTAAAAGTAACATTCAAATGAAAAATATTCTTGATTTTAATAATTTTTAGCTTACTTAAATAAATTAATATTTAGAATTTTTTTTTCATTTTTTATTTTATTTTTAAAAAGGAACTTAATACCAGTTTAAATAAAGTTTCTAAAACTTAAATTAGAAACTCTACCTGAAACAAAATAATTTAGTAAATCAAATGTTGTTCTAAAAGCTGAAGTAGAAAGTAAGGAAAGTCTAAAAAATTGTGATCCAGCATTTGGAAATTTCGCCAATGTACTGCTGCATCATTATCTTATAAAATCTCAAAAAATGCCCACAACAGTGCATTAAACTGAAACTTACAAGAATAAAAAGCAAGAAAACGCGGAAGAGATTGTTTTTTTTTAAATTTAACTTTGTCTGCAATTTTTTGCCCTTTAAAGTTGTTTATGTCAACTGCAAGGCCTAAATAAACATGTGGCCCTCTGCCATGCTAGTTGCGTTACTGCGTTTACTCCTTAAATAGTATTTTGGTCAGATGAAAAAATACTTCCTTAGAGGAATATTTTAATAAAAAAACTAATTTGTTTTAGTGTCCTTAGAAAAGGCCATTAAATTAACAGTCACGTGTGCAGCAAGAGTAGATTCCTTTTATTCAAGTTATTCACTTGTCTGAAACGTGAGAGAGGGAACTATAGTCATGAAGGAAAAGGCTGCACTATTGCCAAACCAACATAATAGAATGTACTGTATTTCAGAATTTCTATGGATTTTTCCTCCATAAATTATAAAGTCAAACACATTTTTTGTGATTGTCAGTTCAGTTAAAAAAATATAAAAGAAAATCTACTAACAGGCAGAACCCCCAAAGTTTTTAAATTAACCCCTTAACGATCGGTTAATTTTAAAGAAAACAGTCATAAAAGTGCCTGTATTATTAGTCATAAAGTAATTGATTAGTGCTGACATCTAGTTTAAAATAAACTAGCTATCTACAATTACCTTAAAAATATCCTGGTACTGCCACCAGGTGTGCAAAATGAGATATTCTAGGCAAAAGAAATGAATTAGTTTTATCCTTATTGGCGCGTTACTACTGAACACCCCAGCCCGTAAATTTCATGGGAGCCTAAAATAGAGGGAGAAACCTCACCCCGTCATTTTCACGGGAACGAGAAGGAAGGGGTTAATATGTTCGATTATTTTTCCCAACCTAATGAAGAAAGGGACTTAATTTTCCATTTATCTCACAAATAAATAGAGTTTTAAAATAATTATCTCTTATTAAAGGTTTATAAAAACAAATAAACTATTACCATTGAAATAAGATGCAAAGATTTCTTGCCATCAACATAAGTACAGGCTTTCAATAAGTTATGGACAACTTTNTAATGACAAATGTAGTAATGTTTATTTAAACATTAGCGTTCTATTTTTTTATCAATAAACTTAGTAATATATTTGTAGAAATTAAAGGAGTTCCATTTTTAGAATTCATTCAAAAATAAAAAAAACATTTTTTTTACAAAAAAAAATTTCTATTTTTATCATATGAACAATAGATTTATCGAAATAAATTAACAATGAAGAAAAGAAATGTTTTTATTTTTTTTTATCATATCATGCAATACGAAAATTCATTTTAGAATTACGAGGCGCATCCAGAAAGTGAGTTTCCCTATTTTTTTTTTTAAAAAAAGAACTCATACTTTCTGGAACATATTTTTTGGCAACAAGTACAGCAATGTTTCAGCTATTTTTCAACATAGCCACCACCAGAATTGAGACACTTGTCGTCTCGTGGGATCAACTTTTGTATCCCTCTGTCGTATAACTCTGCCGCCTGTAAATGGAACCAGCGTGTGACAGACGTCTTCAGCTCTTCGTCGTTGCCAAAGCGCTCACCGGAGGACAGAAATTTCTTGAGGTGCAAGAAAACATGAAAATCGCTGGGAGCAAGATCAGGGCTGTAGGGTGGATGATCAAACAACTCCGAGCCAAATTTTGTCAACAGCTGCTGTGTGTCGAGATGTATGTGAAAGAACATTGTCATGGAGGAGCACAACTCCTGCAGTAAGCATTCCACGCCTCTTGTTTTGAATCGCACGTCGCAATTTCTGCAGTGTTTCACAGTAACGGTCAGCGCTTTCTGTTTAACAACGTGGTTCCATTCACAGGCGGCAGAGTTCTACGACAGAGGGATACAAAAGTTGATAGATTGAGAAAAAGATTGATAGAAAAAGATTGAATACAAGTGTCTCAATTCTATGTTGCTATGTTGAAAAATAGCTGAAACATTGCTGTACTTGTTGCCAAAAAATATGTTCCTGAAAGTATGAGTTCTTTTTTTTAAAAAAATAGGGAAACTTACTTTCTGGATACGCCTCGTAAATTCTAATAAATAAAAAAACTGTAATGCCCACAGAATGAAAGTAGGAAAAAATTTAGTCATAATTAAGTAATATAAATTTAAATTAAATATTTTAATTGAATAAAATTTATAGGTTTTTAACAAAAGCCTAAAATAAAAACAAAACTGTGATAGTATAGGAAAATAAAATTCAATGCTTATTTTGTAATGTACTTTATTATTTCATTTTATTAGTTAGTAGATTTTTTTACATCGTAAAAATTTTCCTTTTTTTTATCCTAAAAGATCACTTAAACAACAAAAAATTGAAATCTAAACTACAAACAGTGAGCTGTTTAAAAATTCACGTTTTCCGCCATTTTATGAATTTCTCAAGTTGCAATAACATTGCATTTAAATTTGGGATGTAACGAGTATTTGGCCCTTCTGTGAAAAATTCAGTTGGTTGAATGATCAGTCAAATATTCGGCAGAATATTTCTTAGAAATGTATTTTTCAAAGTTTTTTTATTTTTGAATTTTTATAGATATTACTTTTTTTTAAAAATTATAATCAGACAAGTCATTTTTGTCATTTTTTCGATACTTTGAGAATTGAGAAGGATTTTCTTCTCCATTTTTTGCTGCTTTTATTGTAACCCAGCATTTTAACAGAACGTCCCATACTATTAATTTATTATCACTCTTTCCCTGTACTGTAAAATAAATAAGCAGTAACATAGAAAAGTGTGATTTTCAGTATTAGAGTTTTGTTTCTGGAACTGAGAAAAATTTGTCTTTTCTGTTTTTCTTTCTTAGGTATTTTTATTATGACTCAGCATTTTTTTTAAAAATAAAGTTACTAATAAAATTTATTTTATAGCAATTTTTTTTATTCTAAAATTATGGCAATGAGAAAAATTTAAATTGCGATTTTCAGCATAAGAGTTTCATTTAAAAAATTAAGAACGTTTTTTCCAATTTTTTATTTTCTTTTAATAAGAAAAACTTTTTTTAGACGTTTTTATTATAACGCAATAATTTTTAATAGCATTTCTGTTGACTTAATTCTTTTTTTTTGGCTTTCTCTGGTAACTGGAAAACTGAGATGTTCAGCTTTAAAATTTTCTTTCAAAAATTAAGATTGATTTTTATGCCCTCTGTTTCGCTTTTCGACATTTTCAAAAACGTTCTTGATTGGCCTTATTTTTTAGAGTAAATTTATGAATGCGTTTTTCCAGAATATATTATTCTGAGCATTGAAATTTTAATTTCAGTGTTGCTATGCTGCTAAAAGATTTTGCTATTTGGCCCCAAGTGTACTGCGTTCAGTCAATTTTTCTTTTTTTTTTGCCGAATATTTGGTTTTTGACCAAATTACAATTCTGTACCACATTCGACCAAATCATGTTCATTGCGAAAAAAAACGAAGGAAAAATAACTAGGATTTACAATAAAACTGCATCGAAATACCGTATCAAAAAGTGATTATTTCATTGCGCGTTTAACAATCACGTGTCGTAATAACATCATAGTTAAATAACGGGATCGTCAAAATCACGTGGAAAAGTATAGAAATAATTGGGGAAAAAATTACTTCTATTTATGTTGAACTCAGCAGAATAAAGCGTGTCAAATGAACAACAAAAAAAAAAAGATAAAAAATCACTTAGATTTAAGATGAAATCATCACAAATAAAGTGCACCAAAAAATGATTATTTAAATGGACGATCTGAAACTCGCGTCGTAATAAAAATTCGGGATTTTCCAAATCACGCAGAAAAGCGAAAATAACTGTTTTAAAAAAATCATTTATATTTACGATAAAATCGGCTTAAAGAAAGCGCGCTAAACGTACATTTAATAAAGAATCTGTTAAAATTGATTGTGTCAAAGCGTGATGACTTAAAAGTGCGATTAAAAATTGCCATTTTTTAAATTTTTTTTACTGTGTTTAGAAGCTCTTGTGGGCCGCACTTCAGTAGTCGAAGGGCCGCAGTTGGCCCGCGGGCCACAGGTTGTGCACCCCTATTTAAAGGAATATTTTAATAAAAGAACTAATTTGCTTTAGTATCCTTAGAAAAGGTCATCAAATTAATATTAAATGTACTTAAAACTTCTGCAAGAGCTCGGAAAATCAGTATGCAAAATGTGAGTTTAAATTAACAGTCACTTGTGCAGCATGGGTAGATTCTTTTTATACAAGTTACTCATTCGTCTGAAATGTGAGAGAGGGAACTATAGTCATGCAGAAAAAGGCTGCTTCCAAACCAGTAGAGTATAATGCACTGTATTTCAAAATTTCTATGGAATTTTCCCCATAAATTATAAAGTCAAACACATTATTTGTGATTGCCAGTTTAGTTAAAATATTAACCCCTTCCTTCTCGCTCCCGTGAAAATGATGGGGTGAGGTTTTGCCATCTACTTCTCGTTCCCGTGATATTCCCGGCTGAAGTGTTTAGTAGTAACGCGCCAATAAGTATAAAACTAATTAATTTCTTTTGGCCGGAAAACATTTATTTCTCATTTTACACCCCAGATAGCAGTACCAGGATATTTTTAAGGTAATTGTAGAAAGTTAGTTTATTTCAAACTAGATGTCAGCACTAAGCAAATACGTGTATAAAAAAATAGGCACTTTTATGATCATTTTTTGAAAATTAACCGATCGTTAAGGGGTTAAAAAAAATCTACTATCAGGCAGAAACCCCCCTAAATTTTAAATTAATATGTCCTATTATTTCTCCCAACCTATTGAAGAAAGGGTCTTAATTTTCCATTTATCTCACAAATAAATAGAGTTTTAGAGTAATTATCTCTTATTAAAGGTTTATAAAAACAAATAAACTATTACCATTGAAATAAGATGCAAAGATTTCTTGCCATCAACATAAGTACAGGCTTTCAATAAGTTGTGTACAACTTTCTCTGTGATCTCCTGTCTGAAATGTAATAAAAACATTTAGAAAAATTTGCAGATATAGCAATTTTTATCTACTTTTTTACCTGAATATTCTTTACCTACAACCCCAGATATGCAATGAAAACACCAAAATAACCCCCATAATGTGTATAGATATACGGGACTAAAAGTAGTATTTTTAAAATTAGATTTCTCAGGAACCATTTAACTGATTTTGCGATTTAAAATTACATTCTTTAAAATGATGAAAATAATTGAATACCATATAATTCACAAGTTTTTTTTGTCTATTATTAGATAAAATAATAAATATTTGAAGTTATATTATTCATTGACTTATCTTTGGATAAACGAATTTTATAAATTTATGAACAAAAGTTTTCGATTCGCTTAAAATAATTCTCGAGATATAGTGAAATATGCCACAAAGTAAAATTAGCATGAAGGGGTTAAAACTTTGGACTGCTCTCCTGACCAATCTATGAGAACCATATTTCCCAGATTACGGCTGCCCCCTATATTTGGGAGGTCAGAAATCCAAAACCTTAAAAAAAAATTACCAATTTTTATTTTTATTCAGAGAAAATACGTTTCTGTGCCCGATTTTTTAAAACTTAAAATATCGTCTGCACTAATTAATTGGCATATTTAAGGCCACCCCTTTAAACATTTTAGATTGAATTATAGGAACTGAAGATCCGATCATTAGATTACAAGTTATTCACGCTGGTCCTTTTTTTGGGGGGGGGGGGGCACTGTACAAGTGAAATTAACATTAAGGTACATAAAGTTCCAACTGATCTCCTGCCTGAAATACAGGGATCATATCTTACAGATTTTAACTCCTTAAATTTTGAGGGTCAAAAACTGAAATTTTCAAAACAAGGAGGCATTTTTGTACAGAGAAAGCATATATTTTTTAAACTTAAAATATTGTTTGCACTAATTATTTAGCATATTGAAGTTTAGACTATCAAATCATTAGAATTGCATCTTAGTGCGTGGAAATCAGATCAAAAATTATTAAAGTGATTCACTTATTATTTTGTGCATGGAAAATTTTAATTATTAAACAAATTTACAAAAATGCTTTTTTAAAAATAATTTGACACTATTATAATATTTATAAAATTACATTCTATTTACATAAAATAGATACACAAGTATACAAAATGTTGATCAACTTTTACACAAAATTTAAACTATGCTCCATATTTTGAGGGAAAGGGTCAAGAATTTGAATCCGTGGGTAAAAAAAATAGATATGGTCAGTAGCACATTTAAGTTTAAACCCTCGAACCATTAAGATTGCTTTTATGGTAAGTGGAAATTTGATCATTAGGTCAAAAGTTATTAATATGTTCAGTTTATTTTTATGCACTTTACTCTAAAGAGGATAAAACCCTAGCAAGATTAGGTATCCTAAAAGAAGATACATAAGATTATTGAAGACATAAAAGTAAAATTTGCACCTGTGTTCATAGTCGTCAATACGTTTAAGAAAATAACATCCAATCAACTTATGTAGTTCATACTGTTGGTGTGAAGAAAAATTGAAGCTTGGTCGGGGTAAAGAAAAATTGAAGCTTGCAAAAGTATTTCCAACTGGATCATGCTTTGCTAAGATACTGTAGCAGATAGTAGACAGCTTTTGATGCAAAATATTACTTTTACCTTTTTTCGCTTTAGTCAAGAAACATACTAAATTCAGATAGTAATCCCGCTGAAAGTAAATAATTTCAATTAAGTATAGAACAATTGTAAAAGAAACTCCCAGATGTTTTAAAAATGACTGCCAATGTGAAAATCAATTAACCCTTAGATGCAGAATTTTTGTTGATCGTATTTTTCATTATTTAGTACAAAATAAGCAAGAAAATAGTATATGTACCATTTTACTAATTTATGGTCATGGAATACAGCATGAAAAACCGATGTCTTTTTCTGCGTTAAAAGTAAAATCTTCCAAATAGTTTTTCAAATTTGCAGTTATTAATATCTAAGAGAAACTGTTATTCACCAATGAAATTTCTTTAATTTAAAATACCAATTATTGATACATTTTTGAAAATGAATGAAAAAAAAAGAAGACTGAAACTACCTTGTTTGGATTTCATATTTCAGTACAAATATAATTCGGATAATCTAACATATTTTTTTATTGGTCTTTTTTTAGAATTAAAAATGCAAAAATAGTTTTTGCCAGTAATAAGGGGGTCAGAAAAAATATATAAAAAGGACACCCAAGTCACATTTGCTTCTAAGGATTGTCCTGAAAATAATGGTTTTCTGTGTTTTGCTTAGGAAGCCATGCTTTGAATTGCACGTATTTGTGTTTTTAGAAAACACGAGAGTGATCTTTTTCAAAATAGCCGAAACTTGCAGTAGAAATGCTATGCAGTCTGAAGAGAAAATTAACAGATACTTGGGCAAATAATTCAACTGGACATGCTCTCGGAAAACATTGTTTCACAATTGTTTTTCAGTTAGCAGTGCAATCTGGTGAGATTAAATTATGTAATTTTCTGAGCTGATCAAACCATTCACTTATATTATTCCCCCGCTTTTAACTAATTTATTTTTCAGATCAACAATCATTTTTAAAACATGCAGATAATGCTATAAAAAAATCTTTTTTTTTTGTTGTTCCCTTTTAGAAAAATTCAAATAGATACAATATAAGAAACAAGATAGAACTCAAACCGATAACTAGAGAATGAAAAAACAAATATTATTTTTAGAACTGTGACATAGACCTAAAGGAAACAGTCACTTTTGTTGTTAGCTTTATATTTATATTTATTATATTAGCTACGAGCTTTTTAAAAAGTGATAATAAATAAAGATTATTCAAAATTATAATTTTTTTTTAAAGTTCATACATTTAACAAATAAAGTGAGAAAAATTCAACTTATTAACAGTCATAATTATAGAACTGAAGTCAAAGTTTTTAAAATAGGAATTACAAAATATTTAACTATAAGCCATGAAAGAAAATTTCTTTTAAGGGCATCAGGACAAGATATATGCAAATGTGCAAAAAAAGTACCTTTTGAGAGCATCACAGTAGGATACATCCAAATGGGGGATAATTTTCTTTTTGAGGGTATAACAGCAGGATATAGGCAGACGTGTGATAAAATTCGTTTTTTTTGAGGGCCATCAAGGCAAGATAAATGCAAATGTGAGAAAAAAGTTTCTTTTGTAGGCATCAAAGTAGGATACATACAAATGCGCGAATAAAATGCCTTAGATTGCAGGCAGGATACATGCAAATGTGTGAAGTCTTCTTTTGAGGACATCACAGCAAGATATATGCATATGTAAGCACTGACATGTAGTCAGGCGTGTAGTGTGGCATTCCTTGATTTCTAAAATGAATGTGGAAAATGCTAAAAAAAATCAACTATAGAGTTCTTGTCACAAGATGAATCTAGATCTATACTGATAGACATTCATCATGAAATAAACAAAATTGGAGTTTTCCTTTTGATCTGAAAATGGGATGATTCTGTAAAACTCTGACGCTCCTTTTGAAGTTAATCTTGAATGGTCAAATAGTTCCTTTTACTTCTTCAAGCAACATTAAAAGTGTTTTATGTTCAAGAAGGTTAATTAGTGGTATGACTGCCTAAATGTTCTAAGCAATTTTGCAAGACTGGCATAAGAAATCTGGAATGTACAGTTTTTTGATTGCCTCTTACCTTAATAACTTCAATGAAAATCCCCCCACATACTTATAACTTTATTTTAGGTTACTAAAGTATGAAAGTACTTAATTTATATCATATTTGGATATTACCCAATTAAGACGGCTACAGCGTTTACAAATTTAGACTTGCATATTATTTATTATCTGAAAAAGTTTCTGTTAGAAAAAACTTACCAGATTTTCTTCAGACATAGAAGCTTTATGTAAATAGTAATCAATTGATGCAGATAACTTCATCAACCCATGAATAGATGAGGTGCTAAAAAATTAAATTCATCTTTGTTAATTTCATTCTAAATGAATACCAACCATCAATTTCATTTAATAATAGAATTTAATGTAATTTAGACAAATAGAAAAACTAAAAATGTATTTGATACCAATGCAATTGATATTTGATACCAATGTAATTGACACTAACATATATACACTGTAAATATGTAGAAAATGGTTCTAAAAGTTTAGTCATTCACAACTCTTCTTCAAAAAAAAATTTCTAAATAATTTAAATAGTTAGGATTCAAACTTTCAATAAGAAAGCTTTTTTTCTTAATCTCTGTCATTCCTGTTGAATCTGAAATAGAAATGCTGAATTTAAAATAATTATTCTAAAGTAAACTAGTTATTCAGCTTAATTAAAAAAAATTATTTATGAAAATAACGCAGTCAAATGTAACGAAATCATAAAACGATTAAATAATATTTCAAATGATAACACAGAGATGAATATTTTACAGACCTCTATATTGATTCATACCACAATTATGAATTTGGCAAAAAACCAAACAAGCTGAAAATAGAAATCCAAAAATGTTATGTGGAAAAAAAATTTTTAAATACTTGAAAAAATACCTGAAATTTGAGCAAGAAAAAGTATACTGAAAACATTCATCCACAGAATGTTATCTACGTTTAATAAAAATATTGATGAGAAATGTTATTTATTTATTTAACTTGTGTGAGTATGAATCTTTATGCGTGATTTTTAAATCAGGCGAAATTCAATCTCGACAATTAATTTTAAAATTGCGTGATTATGAATATCGATGTTTTATTTTAAAATTGGTTTAATATAAATCTTGATAATTGATTTTAAAATTGCTGGAATATGAATTCTGAAGTATAATTTTTAGTCACTTGAACACGAATCATAACAATGGCTTTTAAATCACTTGAATACGAAACACAATATTTGATATAAAATCGTGAAAATATGAAACACAATGTGCGTTCTTAAATAGAGTAAATAGGAATTGAGATGTGAGATTGTTAAATCATGTGAATGTTATTTTAAATCATGTTTGCATTGGCAGGAAAAAGCATAAAAATGTATCTTCAAAAAGATAAACTTGCAGAGAAGAGACAGTTTTTTTTCTTCTTTTTATGAATAGTAAAAAATTTTCCGTGATGGTGACCAATTTTACACGAACGGTGTTTGCCTGTAATATATGGGCCAGCCTATGAGCACACTGAGTAAAAAGAATAATTATTGACAACGATAAAAATAATGTCAATTAAATTGGTAAAAAAAGGAAAAACAAAAATAATGATACCTGTGAATACGGTTCCATGCTATTTGTTCACAACCAACCCTCTTAGACATTTCAGCAAACTGCACCATATAGGAATTCACATAATGGATAGCAAGTTTCTTTTTATAAACTGTCTTCCTTAAAATATTTCCCCAGGTTTGAATCTGTTGCTGCTGATACAAACCAAGACAAAACGAAGAACATAAATCAATCGTCAGTGATGAATTGTGAATTGCAACAGAGTTTTTAATAAATTCATCTATTTTGGATAGAGTTGACGACCTTAAGGTGACCAATTCTCTATTCAAATCTGAATAGTCTGTTTTAGTTAGAGTAGTGCTCTTTATCTGTTTAATCCTCCGTATAATTTTATTAACGTCATTTGCTAAGTGAATTTGAGTTAAGATGTTGATGGCCTAAAAAAAAGACACATTTTAATAGAGAAAATATTTTTCTTTCTAGATAAAATAAAAAGGGATGAGAACAAATACGGACAAAACTGTACACCATTTGAAATCTTCAATAAAACAAACTGATTCCTAACTTTTCAAACATATTTAATTAAAACTAATTAATAACTATACTTTAATAAGAAATAAAAAAAATTAAAAAATCAATAATATTAAAATTATTTCTGAATGTTTTAAGTAACAAAAGTGTAACTACATAAAAAACAGTGTAAGGTAGCTCTATTATTTTTTGTAATTTATTTCAACAAAAAATAAGCACCTTTTAAACACTTTTCAAGCACTCTAATAACATTTTAAGCACTTTATAAGAATATCATAATTAGGTAGGGTTGGAAAGTTTTTGACAATTGACGATTTCATCTGGTTTTAATACTCATGTCAAAAAAAAATAATTCTTTTGGCATTGTTTTTGACAATTGTCAAGATTTTTGAATCATGTAAATTGAATGTTGTTTTCATAAGCTACGGTCTGACGATGTGCTGAAATAAATTGGGGTTGAACTAATAGTGAAAACGTTGAATAGAACAATGTGAACAGTCTCTTTCTGCATAATTTGTAGCGAAAATCAACATGGTAAAGGAAAAATCTGAATTTGGAAAAAGGAAAATTAAGCACTTTTTAAAAAAACTCAATGAAAAAAGCACCTTTAAGGACTTTTAAAAACGAAAATAAGCACCTTTAAGGACTTTTAAAAAAGTTACGCACCCTGTTATAAAGCAAGGTGGCGCATATAAACCATTCAAATGTATTATATGACCCCTTAGCCACGGGTTGTGCACCCACAATGCAAACAGTTGTTTATCAACTTAACAAAACAAACCCTAAGTATGACGCAATATATGACGTAAATTGAGTATATAAAAGAAATATACTTCTGTGTATTTCCTCAAACACATAATTATCAAATGTTTAAAGTCCTGGGAAATATAAAGCTAAGCCAAACTCTTTCCTAAATGGATATTTTTACAAATGTTTAGTATTGTTTCTAGTGGGGTAATTTACAAATTGCTGGAACTTACTGTATGACAGTAGAATAAGCGGAAACATTTTCTTTTGCTTATGCGGGAACCTTATTGTTGTTTTGACAAAAACCACTCTTTTGAAAAATATGAATATCATTACGTTGTACAAAGTTCTTCAATTTAAAAAAATGTGACCATTATTTTACTTTTAAGTTAAAGAAAATGATCCCAGAGTATTATCAATAGCAATAATTTTTTCATTTCATTGTTAACATTAAAGCAATAAGAAATCTTTGATATAAAATTTTTCAATTGTTTTTTAAATCCCATACTTTCGAGCAAGAATCATCTTTCTTTAATTTTATTACACTTTTTTTACAAAACAAAACAAAACAATGCCAAATTCCATAGTTTGAGATATATATCAATTATTTCCATTTATATTCTACTTTTAATCTAACAATAAAAAACCTATACATTTCATTTAAATAAACCTCAACTACTTTCTGCTACATGCATATTTTTAACTCCTAAAACAGATTAATTCTAACGAATATTCATCATACATCAAATTCAAAAATTTAATTTTCAGTATTCTAAACCAAGAATCACAAACAGTAATTATACATCCCCGTTTGGAATTGTTACAACAAATCAATTTTAAAGGTAAAGGAAATTTCTTAAAATTAATTTTGTTTGAAACAGTAGGGGCAAATATTTTAAATTCATTTATCATTAATTTTAATTATAATAAAAATTAAGTTGTTCTAGTTCGAAAATCTATTTTTCAATTCACAGTTTACACAGCATTTACTTATTACTCAACTCCAAGAATCTGATACAATAATGATTGCACAAATAAGAAACAAAATGACAGTTTCCAAAATAAAAGATAAAAAAACTTCTAAAAATTAAATAGTTTTTTTTTTTTATCTAACTACTATAATATCTGTTTTTCAGAAACTAAATAAAAATAGTAGAAAAATATTATTATTCCATTATCACTACTGTAATGAAAGTAAAAATATTTGAAATACCTGTAGAGATTTGCAAACTTCGTCAGGAAATAATTGCATTGGCAGTTTTTCAACACACTTTAAGGAACTTTGGTAAAAATCTTCATCATTGGCACGAATCTTAAGAAGTATAAATAATAATTAAAAAGAAAAACAGAATTGTAGTATTCACTACTGTAAGTGTGCAACATTTAGTAATGCAAACATTATTAGTGTAAAAATTTCTATTAAGCAATACACAAAACTCTATTTAAATTGTTATTCTTAAAGTTGCCATTACATGAATTGAGGCTTTTAAGCAAATATTTTAAAAACAGTTATGTTAGATTAAGTTTTTCCTATCTTATTTTTAGACAGTGCCCTCTGCTCTATGATAATTCCAAAAATAGCGCAAAATGCTAACAAAGCCACAGTTTTGAGAAAATAAAAAACCTTAGTGACATAGTTTAATAATTGATATGGCATTATCTGGTATCATAAAAAATTTGGAAACATTAAGAATTATTTATTGGTTTTAATGCTTTCCCTTTTGGTGGAAAATGTTTGCTAAATTGGAGATTTTAAAAATGCTACTAATAACTTTTAAAATAGTTAAGAGATCTGTTCTTTCTAGTTACCCAGAAAATTCTTTACGACAAGGTGGTATATATATATAATTAATAATTATAGCTTTGCCTCAAGTTTAAAGGACTTTTATTGCGGCTCTTTTACGTTCCTTGATGAAAGAGAGATTTGAAAAACAACCTTAAACATTATTTACATTGGGAGGATATTTTGAACATGCATAGCTATTGCAGGAATAACTTTTTGGGGTTAGGATGCAGGCGTCCCTAATATATTATGCTCTAATTACAAACCAAAAAATATATACTGGTATTTTTTAATTATAAAAAACAGTTTGATAGTTACTAAAGAAAACCTGTTGGATTATTATCATTATATTTATACTAAAATATAAAAAATACAAAAAAAAAAAAAAAAAACGTAGTTTGAAAAATACTTGTTCATTCAAATAAAAAAATTAATCAATAATTGATTTCGTAAATTAAAAAAATTTCACGAATTGTTTCTCTTACATTTCAATAAATGCAAATTTGAAAACTTATTGTTTGGAAGCCATGTTAGGAAGATTTTACTTTTAATCCACAAAATACATCAGTGTTTTATGCTGTATGCCATAACCATAAATTATTAAAATGCTAAATACAATATTTTCCGTCTATTTTTACCTAAATTAATTCAGAATAATGAAAAAAGTATAAAAAATGTGTTTCATAAAAATTATCTATATCAATAAAAATAATCTGCATTAAGAGTCTTAATTTAACATCTAATTTTTAATCTCATTATTTAAAAAAAATCTTAATAAAAAGTTTTTTAAATTACTTTGGACTTGTTTAAGATAATTCAGTTTTTTATTTTAATTAAAATTACATCAGAATTATAGATTTAAGTGTAAAATTTTGTTTTTGATAGCAAATTTTTTAATGAATAATTCGTATGCATTTGAAAAGATATTTCACAGGAAGTGAAAAAACTATTGAAAGCATTGTAAGAGCTTTCTTGTTCACTGTTATTTGACTCACTAAGAAATAAGTTTTCCCATTTTTCTTTTTGAAATTTCAACGAATTAGGGTGAAGATTTTAAGTTAGGCTGAACTCAGCAAAAAATATTTAAGTAAAGTGGTGAGATGAGAAACAGCAATGAACAAAATAAACAGACATGATACCATGGAAACAAACAGAGAGAGATATTATTCTTGTAACCACCAGAGACTCGCATTATTAAAATATAAGTGGGAGTACTTAGCAGAATACGCTTCATACAGTTGAAGGAGATTTCACTGTAAACAGGAGTGGTAGTCAACGTGTTAAATGTAAAAATCATAGTTCTCTAACTTAACTAACTCATATTTAATTTAAAATAATAAAAACCAAAAATATGCCACTAAAAAAAATAAAATTTATAAATGCAATTATCAAAATTGATACTTGAAAAATAATAAATGCATAAAATTACTTTGCAAAGAGCAGTGTAATTAACATGTTTTCTTCTGGGTCCACTTGATATTTTTCTTAATGATATGGGTTTTTCAGGCCATTTGGAAAGGGCTTCTAAAAATATCCTTTTATTCAGAGATCTGAAAAGTTTCATGATAAATTTTTGTTACACTTTATAATTTAATGTGATCCAAATATAAGTAACAAAAGAAATGTATAAGATCTATTTGTTTCCATAACATTAATAGCAATTAATAACATTGGCTTTCAAAAGCTAAGATAAAACTAGTCATTTATGTTGAATTAGAAAATTAATAATTTACAATAAAAAAACACTCAGGATAAAATTCCTAACTAAGAGAAAACATCGTAAAAATATAATGGGGCAATGTGTCCAGCCTTAACTGCAATGCAATTGTGGCAATAACTTTCCAAATCGCTGGACTTCAAAATGAGCAGCAAAGACCACAGGTACAGAGTAACCCTTGTTCCAGCTTATGCTAACACAAACTCTAAAAGGCAATTTGTCTGACAAGATAATTTCAAAGACAATCTATTAGATTCAAGCTAGGAGATCTGGCTGGACAATCTTCTTAAGGCAGTTTCAAATGATAATTATAAATACAATTTATTCATTTTAACAGGATGTCTCATTACAAATAGTTAAAATTAAACTTTATAAACAATCAAAAACATCCTAACTGCAACAACAAATGTGGCAGGTAAGATCATAACAAACAGGAGCATCTAAAAGAAATGCAAGAAGAATGCCAGGGTTTACTACATTCAATCCTGCACAGAATTAGGCGTATTAATATAACTGGCCTATATGGTAACTGGCCTACATGGTAACGGGTATATATGCAGGGGTGATTGTGAGCCCAAGTCAAAATTCCGGAAAATTTCTTAATTTAAAGGGAAAAAAAAAGAAGACAGTTTAAATTGTAAAAAATTTAAACAAGTTTTTTTTACTTTTTCTCAATATTTCTTAGTTTAGTAAAAATATATTTAAAATTTTACACATACCTATACCATTTACACATACCTATGATGACCTGGAGAAGTAATTAAAATTTACAAATATGTGTTTCTTTCTTGAGTTTATGATTATAACAACTATTTACTGATTAAAAAATGAATATTAATCATGAATATAAGCTTATAAAGAATCTCTCTGGCTCTCCCTTACAAAAAAATAAAATAAACTGTGTTTTTAAGTTCCATCTTTGAAAATTTGATTTCCGGAAACTTCTGTGATCAGTGATTCTTTGAAACATCTGCGATCTCCGGAAACTTCCGGATCACTGTTAGCAAAAATTCCGGAAATCCAGATTTTTTCCGGAGCACAATCAGCCCTGTACATGTAACTGGTATATCAGGGTGCGTAGCCAAATTATTCAACAACAAATAAGCACTCAAAAAATATTTTTATGCACTAAAAAAATATCATAATTAGGCAGGGTTGGAAAGTTTTTGACAATTTATGGTTTTATCTTGTTTTAACAATTTACGGTTGTTATGCACTAAAAAAATATCATAATTAGGCAGGGTTGGAAAGTTTTTGACAATTTATGGTTTTATCTTGTTTTAACAATTTACGGTTGTTATGCACTAAAAAAATATCATAATTAGGCAGGGTTGGAAAGTTTTTGACAATTTATGGTTTTATCTTGTTTTAACAATTTACGGTTGTTATGCACTAAAAAAATATCATAATTAGGCAGGGTTGGAAAGTTTTTGACAATTTATGGTTTTATCTTGTTTTAACAATTTACGGTTGTTATGCACTAAAAAAATATCATAATTAGGCAGGGTTGGAAAGTTTTTGACAATTTATGGTTTTATCTTGTTTTAACAATTTACGGTTGTTATGCACTAAAAAAATATCATAATTAGGCAGGGTTGGAAAGTTTTTGACAATTTATGGTTTTATCTTGTTTTAACAATTTACGGTTGTTATGCACTAAAAAAATATCATAATTAGGCAGGGTTGGAAAGTTTTTGACAATTTATGGTTTTATCTTGTTTTAACAATTTACGGTTGTTATGCACTAAAAAAATATCATAATTAGGCAGGGTTGGAAAGTTTTTGACAATTTATGGTTTTATCTTGTTTTAACAATTTACGGTTGTTATGCACTAAAAAAATATCATAATTAGGCAGGGTTGGAAAGTTTTTGACAATTTATGGTTTTATCTTGTTTTAACAATTTACGGTTGTTATGCACTAAAAAAATATCATAATTAGGCAGGGTTGGAAAGTTTTTGACAATTTATGGTTTTATCTTGTTTTAACAATTTACGGTTGTTATGCACTAAAAAAATATCATAATTAGGCAGGGTTGGAAAGTTTTTGACAATTTATGGTTTTATCTTGTTTTAACAATTTACGGTTGTTATGCACTAAAAAAATATCATAATTAGGCAGGGTTGGAAAGTTTTTGACAATTTATGGTTTTATCTTGTTTTAACAATTTACGGTTGTTATGCACTAAAAAAATATCATAATTAGGCAGGGTTGGAAAGTTTTTGACAATTTATGGTTTTATCTTGTTTTAACAATTTACGGTTGTTATGCACTAAAAAAATATCATAATTAGGCAGGGTTGGAAAGTTTTTGACAATTTATGGTTTTATCTTGTTTTAACAATTTACGGTTGTTATGCACTAAAAAAATATCATAATTAGGCAGGGTTGGAAAGTTTTTGACAATTTATGGTTTTATCTTGTTTTAACAATTTACGGTTGTTATGCACTAAAAAAATATCATAATTAGGCAGGGTTGGAAAGTTTTTGACAATTTATGGTTTTATCTTGTTTTAACAATTTACGGTTGTTATGCACTAAAAAAATATCATAATTAGGCAGGGTTGGAAAGTTNTGCCAATATTATAATGCGTTTAGCAAGAATTGTTCCACGACATAATTGCAGGATATACAATTTTTTTACAACAATCCCCTTGATTGTATATTTGGCTAAGGAGGGATTGAAAAATGTGGTGTGAGACCTTGTTACCATAAAAACAACAATTTCAAAATTTTTCACATGAAGTTTTAAATATATTGGAATTTTTGTGCTATTTTTCACGATATTGGAGATGTTCAACAAATGCTTTTTATCAAAAATTTTTTAATTTTAAGGTCTTAATTTTTTCATTATTTTTTACATGCTAATATGATGTATTCTAACATCTGCGTAAATATTTCTTAAATCAGAGTTGTTCAGTTACAAAGGGTTAAATATTATTTACAATGATCCAGATCACCACTACATATAAATAAATTAAGCATACATAATAAAGGTGCTACAACCGGATATTCTTTTTAGCCATAAAACTTGAGCAAAGGCACTCTTTTGGAAGAAAAAAAAATGTTTAGAACTAATAATCATATGGATAAAAAGTGCATGGCAAAATAAAAAAATATTTCTGCTTTTAATTGCTAGTTTAATAGGAAAGTATGCGTACTTGAAATCTTCAGGAGGAGAATATTTAAGGACAAGTGACATAAACTCTTTGAAGCATTTTTTCCAAGAGGTTTTTAGATCGCCTGGCAATGTCTCTTTGAAGTAATTTTCAAGACAGTTCAGCACATCACACCAAAACTGTACATTCTCTGAAACATGCTAGAAAAATCACAAAATATTTATCATAACAATGTTTTCCTTCTTCACAAGTTATAAAAGTATCACTCACACAGGAAAAAAATCTTAATTGAATTCTCTAAGAACATTATACTATTTTTCGATAAAACTATTTCTTATCTCACTAAAGTTTGAGTTTCGTTTTAGGGGAGGCTCTAATAATGCATAATAAATATGGAGGAAATATTTTTTAACATAAAACATTTCTAATTTTATTGATAATGGCAAATATAAAATGTTCGATTAACAGAATAGCCTTTTTTATTCAAAGGCAAAGTCAGGCTCAAAATAAGTCTTTTTTTTTAATTTTTAGAAAAAAAATTACTTATAAGTTAATTTATTAATGAATTAGTTTGTTTTATAACTGTCATTGAACAGCCGACTCCATATCGGGTTTAAGACTACTAATGTTCAACTCTGCAGCCTTGTAATTTTGAACCAATCCAGAAGACAAGGAAATTTCTGGATCAGTACCCCCCAGAGGTATGATTTGCTATGGGAGCATGAAGGACTTAGTGACTCGGCAGATTTAACGTTTATCAGTCACCATTAACTACACAGGGAATGTTCGGCTTCATGGGATTGAACCCACGAACTCTTGGATATGAGCCCAGTGCCCTACCAACCAGACTATCCCGGCCTTTGATCGGTTTACTAGCTCATTCAGAAAGAATTATTTTAGAAAGTGCTATAAAATAATTTTACAAGTATTTCAATACAATAATAAAAAAAATGTACTTTAGAAATTCGCCATAATTTTATACAATTTTTATCATATATTTTTTCTAAATTTTAGGGTCATTTTAACTTTTTCGAATCAAACAAAGTTTTAGGCTTAATATTTTGGGTAATTTTTCCTGTTCATTTTACAGCATTTAGCATTAACATAAAAAATACTATAGAAAAAAGAATGAAATTCTAAAATACAATTTGTTTTAAAAGGGGAAAAAAACAATAGGCATAAATTTTATCAAGCAGATTTTAAGTGTAAACTTAAATATATTTTAGTATCATTATAAGAATCAATATTCAATAAATATTTTTTACCTGATGAAGAAAATCATCAAAAGGTAATGGTGCCATACAAGTAACTGTAGACCGAAGAAATGATGAAATTGAAAGTTTTTCCTGTGCAATGGTCGTTTGATTTTTCATTTTCTCTCCAATGAAACCAGAAAGTTCTTTGATAAGTTCCTGGTACAAAATTTGAAAAAAAAGTTAAGAATCATATTATGCATTTGGCAATGTGAAGGCTTTAATTATTCTGACATCCGTGAACAGGCTATTTTAACACCTGAATCCTTTTCTTTGTGACAATCTGAATGTGAATGATAGTTACGGCGGCATGCTTCTACAAACACTAAAACGTCCTTCTTTGTTAAATTTTGAAGTTTCAAGTCAAAATGTTTGATGGAATTCTAAGAAATAATCTTCAATAGTACTGTTAAGTTTTGGGAGGTTGGAATGATCAAATTCCCATATGAATACTGTTATCACCACATGGGATGGAAAATTTTTTTTTTTTTTGAAGGGGACATCCTCTTAGAAAATAGTTTTGTTTAAATAACAAATGAACTGTATCTTTGATGTCTTATTGACACCAAGATACTTTGATTTATTTTGGTTCTTGCTACTCCTCCAAAAAGTAACCATAAAGAAGAAAAGAAAAAAATGTTGTTTCTCTTTTAATTCGCGGAGACCTGGACTAATGTTCATAGATTGAGATTCCTTATTTATGAAACTTTGCTTTAAGAAGACTTCATCTTTTTTGAAAAAAGTAAGTAATATTTTAATATCTAATTATTTTCCATTTATAAAATAACATTTTATATTTATTTAAAACATTTTTCATTCATTTAAATATGTTAGTTAAAACTTTTGTTAACAATGTGTGCGCATTGGATGCTTTTTTAAATAATTTAAATAACTAATTCCATATTACTATTACAAAAAATTTTGGCACAAGTTTTACATTTTTTAACGTTAAAGTATTAAATTATAAAAACAATGCTTTATTTAATGGAAATGTAGTATGCATTAAAAAAAATCTAAAATAGTATAATTTTTTTTATTTTGCAACAAATATATATTTTTTCAAAATTATATTAAACGTAACATATATACTATTACGTAAATGTATTAGTTATTCATATCATACATTTTAAAATAAAACCTTTGTTCATAATTTTTGATTATGAGTGGATATAGTATTGCACATCGTTATTACAAATCCAAAAATTGCCATTATGAAATATTTTAAAATAAAATATATTATATTTAAAAACAAAATATAAATTGTAGTTTATTGGATTTATAGGGGTTTCCTGTATATGAATGAATTTTTTCAAAATTTACTTTCAAACGTAAGTTATAATGTTTATCAAATTTGTCGAACTAGGTAATTGAATTATATTTGATTTTAAAATTATATTATAATATTCTTCCGAACTTAAAAATAAATTAATGTCCATAACTTTCAAAATTAAAAATAATTAAATAAATAACAACAATTTTGCAAAAACATTAAAGAACATAAGAATATTATTCAATAAAATTTTAGGTTACTTTGAATTTTCGATTTCCTAGAAATGTACTTTTAAATCGTTACTTTTTTTGTTTAGTACTTGTACTTTTACTTGTACTTTTTACTCGTTACTTTTTAAAATAAGAACTTTTTACTTTTTACTCGTTACTTTTTTTAAAAATACTTGTACTTTTACTCGTTACTTTTNCATTTTCTTACATACAACTGGTGATTTCAAATTCCAAATGGATAAGCAAGTTTTCATGAATACCCGAGTATCTTTGCATCTCGTCCATCACCTTAACACGTTTTATTAGGATTCAAATTATTAGATATAATTTCTTAGATACTATTTCTTACATACAGCTGGTTTCAAATTTTTGATTCAAGTATTGATTGTAATAATTACACAGTTGAAAATTAAATTCATTTAGATGTGTTTAGAAGATCTCAAACCACAAGTTCCAACCGAGAGAAATAGATTCCATGGTTTTATAACAGCTTAGACGGAATAAAAGACGCTAAATTTCTGAACCATTAATTAAATATTCAATATTTTCTTGTTAAATTAACCGGGAAAGTGCACTAATGTAACAGATAGTTTTTTAATACCAACGTTATATTCTTAAGAAATCAAATAGTTTTCATTTTTGATTATTTATTTTGGTCAATAGAATTAATTGGTAACAATTTTGATATTTTACTTTATTTACGCTCTGACAGACACATCAATATCTTGATACATATAAACGATTCCCATATTATTTTCAAAGTCATACAATATTGCTCTTGATGCAAGTGAAGAATTGGATAGAGACTTTTTTATTCCACATTACAATTTATTTATTTGCACCATTTCCGTACAAATGATGAAAAAAAATATCCATTGGCAAACCATGCCATAAAGAAGTATTAATTGAGTGAAGAAATATTAATTGAGTGAAGCAACCTTCAGAACAAAATCAGTAAAAATATGGGTTGTTTCAAAATATGGGCGGTGTGAGAGCTATAAAAGATTTTCCTAGTTATCTGGAGACAGTCAAACTAATCAGAATAAATCTTACATCTTATACAAGCGAACAAATAATAAGAATTTTTATTCGAATCTTTTAATATCACACCGACACTTTTAGAACAGTAGCAAAATTTCTTTTAAATGATATATTTCAAGTGGAACTCTTTTTCGTATTGATTATGATTTTTAAATTGCGTGCACCAGAAAAGTTTAAAATTGAATTCAATTAATCACCATCATTGTTCCTTCGTTTTCTCGTTCCTAAGCTTTTGAGTGTTTCTTCTTGTTTTCCCTAGCTATTAAGTTTATTCCTTTTTCCCCTGGGTACTGTTATGTGAATGAGTAGCAATTAAGTTGCATTTCAAAACTGGTCATTTTATTGATTTGTATGCAGAGAATTTGCCGTGGAGGGAAGGTTTTCCAACCCTGCCGCAAGTCAACCCCAGTCCACGACTCCCCAGCTCTCAATGATAAAGCCTGGAGTGATATTCAAGAAGACGCTGACTCATCGACTGACTACGATTTCGATCATTATATTGCCATCCAGTCTCGAATTATTGGACGCTGTACCTATTATCAGGACACGAATTACTGGTATCAGCACCACTGCCTTGAGGCACTCCAAGCTATTAAAGACAAAAGGACTGCCCAAGCCACCGAAAATACTATGGATACTGAACTGACTGAGGAGGTGAAAGCCCCCGAAACTTCTACTCCATCTGAGCCTGAAATGATGGAAGATGTGGATGCCTCGGAAATTGTTACCAAGCTTGATTCAGACTCCGAAAGACCTGAAAAGAAGAGTAAGAAAAAGAAGAAGAAAAAGACTTCTCCTCCTCATTCCCCTCCTGATCCAGTGCCTACAACTCCAATTGTACCAGAACCGATAGAGCGTGAGGAAGAACCCGAGGCCTCGGCAACGGCGGTGCCTCCCGCAACCACTTCAGCAGAGGACTCTCCGCCGAAAGGAAAATTGAAAACCCTCATCAGAGGATTAAATGCGGACACCAACATTCTTGAATTGGAGAAATATTTAATAGAATTTGAACTTTTTCCAGAGAAAATCGTGCAATTCAAGAGAAGAAGTAGACAGGGCCTTAGGCCCCTCTCAGTTTTCCTCGTCATCCAATCAGATTCCAGTGCCAACAGGAACATCTACAACATCAGCACTTTGCTTGGTAGAAAAGTTCAGTACGAGCGTTTCCGTGGGGAACGCTTCCAAATTCAGTGTTTCAGATGACAAAAACATGGACACTCCCAGCGAAACTGTTCAGCAGCACCAGCCTGCATGAAATGTGCCCAAGCTCATTTCTCATACAAATCTACGAAACCAACCTCTGAACCGGCGACTTGCGTCAATTGCAACAGTGAGCACCCAGCCTGTTTTTCGGGCTGCGGTGCAAGACCCAGGAAAGCGCCAAAAGAGAAAAAGACCCAAGAAAGTTACTGATTCTGCCAGTCGTTTTTTACGACTTTTCACTGAAATGAAAGAAATCTTGAAAGACGAAGAACTTGTAAAGTTTCTTCGATCCCTGCTCCCAGAGACTTGCCAATCACGGGCCAGATACATGATAGCCACGCCTCCTTACAACTACTTCCAACTTAATTTTTTTAATTTATAAAATTAATGTGCAATATATATGCATTCACAGCTAACTTCGTGCTTAAATACCTTGACATTTTAAAATTGTCATTCATTGCAACTATCATTGTGCGTGGAGTGTTCTCCAGAAAGAATTGTGTGTCCAGAACAGTCATTATTCATCTTCCGAAAATTGTCTGTGATAAAGGATGACATGAATAGCAAAGGTTTTGAATACCAGTGGTTTTCATCTCAAGAAAAAGTTCCAGAATGGTAAAAAGTGCACTTTGAAATTCTGTAAACCAAGTATAATGAATGCATACGCTTACGCTTTTAAGAAAAATAATTCATCCAACCTTCAAATGTGTGAAGGCTTTAATTATTCTGACATCCGTGAACAGGCTATTTTAACACCAGAATCTTATCTTGACACCTGAATCCTTTTCTTTGTGACAATCTGAATGTGAATGATAGTTACGACGGCATGCTTCTACAAACACTAAAACGTCCTTCTTTGTTAAATTTTGAAGTTTCAAGCCAAAATGTTTGATGAAATTCTAAGAAATAATGTTCAATAGTACTGTTAAGTTTTGGGGGGTTGGAATGAACAAATGCCCATTAGAATACTGTTATCACCGCATTGGATGGAATTTTTTTTTTTTTTTTTGAAGGGGACATGCTTTTTTTTGTCTTAGAAAATAGTTTTGTTTAAATAAAAAATGAACTGTATCTTTGATGTCTTATTGACACCAAGATACTTTGATTTATTTTGGTTCTTGCTACTCCTCCAAAAAGTAACCATAAAGAAGAAAAGAAAAAAATGTTGTTTCTCTTTTTATTTACAGAGACCTGTACTAATGTTCATAGATTGAGATTCCTTATTTATGAAACTTTGCTTTAAGAAGAATTCACCTTTTTTGAAAAAAGTAAGTAATATTTTAATATCTAATTATTTTCTATTTATAAAATAACATTTTATAGTTATTTAAAACATTTCTCATTGATTTAATTAAAAATTTTGTTAACAATGTGTGCGCATTGAATGCTTTTTTAAATAATTTAGATAACTAATTCCATATTACTATTACAAAAAATTTTGGCACAAGTTTTACATTTTTTAACGTTAAAGTATTAAATTATAAAAACAATGCTTTATTTAATGGAAATGTAGTATGCATTAAAAAAAAATCTAAAATATTATAATTTTTTTTATTTTGCAACAAAAAAATTTTTTTTTTCTGAATTATATTAAACGTAACAAATATACTATTACGTAAATGTATTAGCTATTCATATCATACATTTTAAAATAAAACTTTTGTTCATAATTTTTGATTATGAGTGGATATAGTATTGCACATCGTTATTACAAATCAAAAAAATTGCCATTATGAAATATTTTAAAATAAAAAAAAATTATATTTAAAAACAAAATATAATTTGTAGTTTATTGGATTTATAGGGGTTTCCTGTATATGAATGAATTTTTTTAAAATTTATTTTCAAACGTAAGTTATAATGTTTATCAAATTTGTCGAACAAGGTAATTGAATTATATTTGATTTTAAAATTATATTATAATATTCTTCCGAATTTAAAAATAAATTAATGTCCATAACTTTCAAAATTAAAAATAATTAAATAAATAACAACAATTTTGCAAAAACATTAAAGAACATAAGGTTACTACTTTGAATTTTCGAGAATGAATTACTTTGAATTTTCGATTTCCTAGAAATGTACTTTTATATCGTTACTTTTTGCTTTGTTTAGTACTTGTACTTTTTACTCGTTACTTTTTAAAATAAGAACTTTTTATTCGTTACTTTTTTTAAAAATACTTGTACTTTTACTCGTTACTTTTTAAAAGTAACGTCATTCCATATTCGTTCAGGATACATAAAAAGGTGTCATTATTACCCTCTCCATATTCAGGGATATATTTACGAACGATGTACACACAGAAAAAAAAAACCAGCATGAAAAACACAAAACAAATAATTTCAGTCAAAAAAATCACAAGGAGCATATTTCACTCCTTGTTATTTTTTTCCAATTGCCGGTAAAAGTTTTGAAAAATAAAAATTTCAGACTCATACAATACAGATTTATGTGTGCATATAAATCTGAATGATGAATACTGCTGACCCATTAACTATAAATTAATTTGCTATTACTTAAGTATGAATTAAAGGCATATAATTAAAGCTAATAAACATTTTAATCAGTTAAATAACATAGATTCGTGAAAAAAGTGTCATTGTCACCCTCTCTATACTCATGGATATATTTACAGCTAGTTATCTCATTTCAATCTCTTTCTTACACAAGAGAAAAAAATACAGTACAGAACCCGGAAATCAGAAAACCGGAATGAAATTCGATAAATTTTCCCGCCATTTTTTAAAGGAATATTTTTTTCCTCGTGAGATTTTAGGATTTTTCTTTCCTTTTTGAAAGATACCTTACCATCATTTTGGAAATAATTATTAGTGTATTACTTCATCGTTTTTTCTTCTTTTTAAGATTGTTCAAAAAATTTTTTTTTAGTTGGGTTTAACAATAAAAAAAACGGGTTTTTGCAGCGATTCAGAAAACCGGAAAAATCCGTTATCCGGAATAGCGATGGTCCCGATCGTTCCGGATAATCGGTTCCCTACTGTAGTATGAAAAACATGAAATAAATAATTTCAGCTAAAAAAATTCACAAGGAGTATATTTCACTCCTAGTAATTTTTTTACAAGTGACACAGTTAAAGCAGATTAATATTTTAGTCAGTTAAATAACAAAGTTCAAAAACATTTGCTTAGTTCAAGAAAACTTTCAGACAGTATATAACGATCTGACATCTCACCGTTTTATCCTCGATTAACGTAGTTTGCCATAATGTTTTAAAGATTTGTTTCCACACATATTCAGCAACAGAAGGATCAATGTAGCATAGATGTAGAAGGCTAGGAACGAAATCAGATACCCGTATTTTCATTAGATTCACAAGAAATGAATTGTAGTGTGCCAGCATATCCTACAAGAATGTAATCACCAATATAATAACACATTAAAGAAAGAGAAATAATTAAACAACACACATGAGCATTTGGAATGAAGCTAAATCGATTATTAAATGAACCTGATTATTGCATTAAATCAATTCAATACAAAAAGAACATATAAAATAAATTTTTTTTATAAAAGTAACATAACAATAAGCAAAAATAAAAATCCCCACTTGTTGCTCATCTTTGCTAGTGTAGTCCTAGAAATAATAATTAAATATTTGTTAAGCCTAATATTTTGTTGTTCTTATAATAAAACCTTTTTCAACACAGACTGAATAGATTGAAAAACAGTTTAAAAAAATGTAATGTGCACAGATATACATTTTAAAGCAACAGGATATTTGGATATTTCTCAGTAGTAGATTATAAATTTCTATTCTATAATAATCCGCTAATTTGATACAACCAAACATATTTTATATATATGTAATGCAGAGAAAACAAGGGAGAAACTACTGAACAATGAAAGAAGGGGAAAAAACAATAATAAAAATAACAAGAAACTGGAAAGAGAAAAAAACAATCCGAAAAAAAAGGACAAAAATTTTAAAAAATTTGAAAAATAAAAGTTTAATAATATATTTGGTGAAAATAATATCTATATATATGTATATATATATATATATGTATATCTATAGATATATCTATATATATATGTAAAATAATGCAGTCGGACCGAGCAGGAAAACAGACACAGGATTTTAATTAAATCAGAGTAACTTTTATTTGATCATTCTTAGTTGAGTGGGAGCGAAGAAGTGATGTTTACTCCATCAGCAAACAGTCTTTCTGGTAGGGAAAATCTTGCAAAAAATCCTAAAATGTCTCTATTTAGGGAAAAGAGGGAAATCTCAGAAATTACTATTGGTTAATGAACTTGCTCGAGTGATTCCCACGGCTTAAAAGGGAAAAAAGATCTTTATTTAAATTTATGCATAGTTGGGCCAAAAATAAATTTAGAAACAAGATGTAGCTTTTAAAAGTGTGAGAAAGTATTTCGATTTGAATAATTAATTAGTAATAAAGTAGGAGTTGTTTTATATCAAAGAAACTAACATAAAAAGATTAATTGAAGCTTTTTATGTTACATATATATATATACGATTACATTAACTGAGATATAATACAAATAAAAAAAAAACTTAACACAATCACACTCAACTTGAACAAATAACAACCATCGCACATCACATAGATGAATGTACTGAAATCTTGAATATTATTTTAGAATATTTAATAAAAAAAAAGTACAGATAAAGTGATGCTAATTTTTATTAACAATTAAAGTGATGCTTCAAGATTAAGTGATGCTAATTTTATAATCAGCAAAGCCATTATAATATATACTTATAATAAATATTACAAATTACACTTCAAATCCTGCTGTAGCTCTTAAAAATAATTTTTAAACGCAAATGTTAGTTTTTTTTGTATGATTATAAGGTAATTATTTAATCAATGTAAATTTTACTTACACATAAAATTTTTTTTTATCAAGAGTGTTTCACTGAATGGTTAGATATAAGACAAGGCTCAAAATCAACAGTGGTCCATTAGTCTGGGGCACTGAAATTTGATCGGAACCTCTATAAAATAAATTATCAGTGGGCCTACTGACCAGCAATAAATGCAAATAGATGGTAAGATGCTTAAAAATAACATATTTTATCATAATTTTAAATATTACACATTATCTGTAATGCAATTTTTCATTTAAATTAACTTTTCAAAAATAAAATATCAGTGAGGCATGTTAGCGGAACAGTAAAAATGTGATTGGACTAATAAAATGTTTTAGTTACATGTCCTGCAGACCAGGGACTAAATTTGTTTAATTTTTTAATTTAATGTCAAAATTCATACTTAAACTCATCATTCCTATTGTTTTATAAACCAAAATTTTCTTTTTATTTTTTTGCACAAGAGCACTAAAAATGGGTGAAATTTAAGTGGCTACCTCAGACACCTATACATGATAAAAAAAATTTCTGTTCTGTTGTGTTAAATTTTCAAAAAATCAATACAGATGAAGAAAAATTATCCGTCAAACAAAAATACTGTATTGAGAATTATTTGAACATTGATGAAAAAATTGTTACTACAAATGTTTTCACGTAACTTTTTCGAATGGATCACATTTTCAAATTGAATCACATAAAAAACTTAACAAAACCATTTATTAAATTAGAAATCTTTTGATTAGCTGCTTAATAAATCTATACCTTTGTTTTATAAGAATTCTCCTGATTTTCTCTATCGATGTTTCTAAATAAAAATGAGTCTTGCAAGGATAGTATTATCAGTTCAATGCATTTTACAAATGAGAATTTCTGGAACAAATTTTTATTGTCATAAAGAGCTTGAAGTAGTTTTTTCAGAGGGCTGTACGATGTTTTTCGGATTAGTTGATGCTTATACCATTCTTCAGAAACAGATTCACACATAACTGTCCAAACAAAATTCGTTTCGATTTTATATTTTTCTCTGAAAATAACCAAGAAATAGTAAAATTAGAATAAACGCCAAATCTCTCAACAAAAAATAAGCACCTTTGAAGTATTTTTTAAGCAACAAAAAAAAAGATATTTTTACACACTATATACATTAACAAAATGCAAAATAATTTTCAAACACCTTACATGATCATGATAAAATAACTAGTTTCTGTCAAATAACTCTTTTCTTGATTATATTAGCCACCCTAAAAAGAACGAGAGATTTTCCAGTTCGATTTCAGAGGGTGGAAAAGGAAGTCTGAAATTGAGAATATCTTGCAAAATGCAGCAAAGTTGCACATGAGAGAGAGCAACAATCCCACCGAATGAATTGTGGAAACATTGAATAGAACAATAAAACAACGCTTTTGCATAATACGCAGTGAAAATCGACATGGTAAAGAAAAAAATCTCATTTTTGAAAAGGGTAAATTAAGCACTTTTTAACCCCATGAAAAAAGCCCCTCCAAGAGCTTTTAAAAAATGAAAATTGAAAATAAGAACCTTTAAGCATTTTTTAAAAACATTATGCACCATGAAACATAAGGCTCCCAAGAAGTTAATAGAGTTGAAAAATTAAAAATATACTGCTTCAGAAACAATAACAAAGGTATATATAGGGAAAAAAACTAAAAGTAAAAAGTTTTTCTCTAATTAAAATAGAGAATTGAAAAATTAAAGCTACATTAAATGTATTGTAAAAAGCTTCATGTTATAAAACTAAAATTAGCTGCAACAAAAATTACAGTTTAGGTCATTTTAGTTAGAGGAAATCTATATTTAACAGAATAACTAAACTAACTTTTGAACGCCGGTGAGACTTGCATAGGAAACTAGAAATTTAATAATATACTTACTGGTGTTTTATCAACAAATCATTAAAGTGTGCTATAAGCAGTGAGTTATCAGAAAATTTACTGTCCAAAACCAACATAAGTTCTCTGGTTACATGTTCGAGGTATTTAAATGTCTCCAATTTCGTTAACCAAAATCGAGAAAGCCCAATTATAGTCATGAAGCTTTCACTCCGGGTAATTTTTCCAATGAATGTGGGTAGTTTTTCCAGGAAAAATTTATCTCTATCTTCTGGCTTCATAAAATCAATATGCCATTCTTTCAGAACATTGAGCCCATATAGAACTAAACTTTCGGTTTCTAAAATAAATTAATTTATACATAAATTACCACAATTAAAAAAAAAAAGAAAAATTTTTCTGTAATGTTTGTCTTAATTTGATATGATAAACAATTGAGATATAATGTGCTAAGCTAAATGCAACGATGTTTAAAAAAGTTTTAAGATAAATCTAATCTAACAAATCGCTCATGGGCTGCAATAGCGACACAACTCAAAAAATCATGTTTTGAGATAAGTGGGTTTAAAGTTTTCATTGCTAAGGAAAATGCAAGAGAAATGCTTTAGTTTGCTAAAAACGAAGATTACCTTTAAGGTGAATTATGAGTTGTGCTAGTACTGCTGCTGAAAAGAATGTATATTTTCATATTTACACCTGTTCTTAGTTCAAAATGCGTGTTTTTTGAGTTGCGCCACTATTGCAGCCCATGAACGAAATGTCAAGATGTACACAATGCACGAACATATTCAAAAATCAAACAAATCATTATTTAATTATTAATTAAAGAATTTCATCACTATTTTTAGACAATGAAAAATCATCCTAAACTATCACATCAAAATAATTAAATCACTCTAAATTATAAAATCTTTCTGTAATTCTTTTACAGTTTAAACAAAAGGTTACAAAATTAATTATATTATAGAGTCGAACCCTGCTTTAATGAATCTGGGGTATATACTGTAACATATTCAAAACTCAAACAAACATACTCAAACGAACATATTCAAAAATCAAACAAATCATTATTTAATTATTAATTAAAGAATTTCATCACTATTTTTTGACAATGAAAAATCATCCTAAACTATCACATCAAAATAATTAAATCACTCTAAATTATAAAATCTTTCTGTAATTCTTTTACAGTTTAAACAAAAGGTTACGAAATTAATTATATTATAGAGTCGAACCCTGCTTTAATGAATCTGGGGTATATACTGTAACATATTCAAAACTCAAACAAATATACAGTAATATATAATATAAATAATATAATAATAATATATAATATAGTATATAGAATAATAATATATAATATAGTATATAGAATAATAATATATAATATAGTATATAGAATAATAATATATAATATAGTATATTATATACTCAAAACAAACTCAAACGAACATATTCAAAAATCAAACAAATCATTATTTAATTATTAATTCAAGAATTTCATCACTATTTTTAGACAATGAAAAATCATCCTAAACTATCACATCTAAATAATTAAATCACTCTAAATTATAAAATCTTTCTGTAATTCTTTTACAGTTTAAACAAAAGGTTACAAAATTAATTATATTATAGAGTCGAACCCTGCTTTAATGAATCTGGGGTACATAGTGAACTAGAGAACCCTCAGTTGTAGAGAACATTACAAGTATGATAATAATATATAATCATCATTGCAAAATAATAAGTAATACACATTAAAATAGAATATAATGACCAATAAATTCTTTACCTGGTGTCACTTTAGGCATCATAGATAAAACCATTGACAAAATCTTAGTCTTTGAGGAAATTTTTGTCTCGGATAAATTTAGATGCATCAAACAACGTAATAGGCCCATTTTGGCAAAGAACAACACAGGAGAACTTTCTGAATCCCTGTAAGACACAAATGTATTGTTTAAACAGAATGATTCTTTTTAAAAAATTATTATTTCTAAAATAGTACAGGGTGAGTAGCCAAATCTTTCAACAAAAAATAAGCATCTTTTAAGCACTCAAAAAACTATTTTTTAACACTATATACATTAACAAAATGCAAAATAATTTTCAAAGACTTTACATGATCTTGATAAAATAACTAGTTTCTGACAAAGAACTCCTTTTTGGTTATATTAGCCACAATCAAATTATAAATAGATTTTTTGTTTGATACCAGAGGGTGGAAAATAAAGTCTGAAATTGAGAATATGTTACAAAATGCAGTAGAGTTGCACATGATAGTGCAATAATCTCACTGAACCCAGCTCCGTAGACACACACACGGACTTGCAAGTATTTCATCAAACATGTAAAATGATTGGCACTTTCATACGCTATGAACCAACGATACAGCGGAATGGATTGTGGTTGAAAGAATTGTGAAAACGTTGAATAGAACAATGCGAAAAACACACTTTTGCATAATATGTGGCGAAAATAGACATGCTAAAGAAAATAAGTCGCTAAAAAGGAAAAATTGAGCACTTTTCAAAAACACCCAATGAAAAAAAGCAGCTTTAAGGGCCTTTAAATAACGAAAATTGAAAATAAGAACCTTTAAGCACTTTTTAAAAATGCTAAGCACCATGCAGTAAACTTTTGATTGCAATAAGAATGAAGGTAGCATTATTTAAAACCATGTTTTCTGTATTTTGGAAGTTACTATTTATGAAAATAAATATAGATGAAAATTTAATGGGAGAGATATTATTCTGAACAGTCACTCATGACTCAATGGTCAAAGGCACTGAGCTGTCTTTATAAAAAACTGGGGTTCAATACTCAATCTGGCATGAAGTGCACCCAGCTTTAGATTAATGGGTACCAGCTTGTTTGGGAATCAAAAGCCGCTCATACTGTTGGTGACGAAACTGTGAAAAATTTACCTACAAGACCTTACTGGCTCACAATGGGCTGCCGTGGGAATACTTTATTTAAGATATATAATACCACAATATATTTCACACTTTTTTCCTTTAACATTTTTTTGGCTTGCTAAAATTTTACACCTCATTACATTTTTTAAATTAAAAGACCCAATTTTTTTTCCATTAACTTTTAAATTTTTTTGTTAAATGTAGAGTCATTAAAAATGTAAAAATGGATATTTACCAAATACACATATACGTAGGTATATGCATAAAGTATAATAAGTTTTGTGTCACTAATTGAAATAAAAAACATGTTATGTGCTGAAAGGCAAAATTAATAAAAAATTGTACCAATTCAATTAAGAGAACATAAAAATTGCCAATTTATTATTGATGCCAATGATGCTTAATTCTTTTAGGTAATAGGCATTGATTGAAAAAAAAAGCTGAGTACTAAAAAACAAAATTAATGTAGAAATGGTACTAATTCGTAAAAGAGAAACAAACATTTTTTATATTACTGTTGATTAATTAATTTTGGTAATAGGCACTTTTGGCGGTTTCAGTAGGAACCAATTATAGTATTATAGGTAGAAAGAGCTATATAAGTGGTTTTAGAATTTCTAGCTCTAATTAGATGTTCAGAACATCTTAACATTTGGATGTTAATAAAATGAACTAAGTTGTAAAAAATCTATATAACTTTATATTTGTTCTTCTTCAAATTCTATTTATCCAAAAATACTTCTAAAATGCTTCTTTTAAAAATTGCTGAGGTTTTTTAACTTTTTTCTGTCAATGTTTCCCTTTATAAGCAATAAAAAAGATGTATAGGCATATTTAACTATTTTGAGATTTTTTTTAGTTCTGTACTAAGCATATAATTACTATAATGTACATTACTATCTTACTTGTCAGAGGAGGATTCTGGTCTTAGCAATGATTCCAAGAACAGATGCAGGCACAGTTTCCAAGAAGACATTTTAAGTACTGCAGGTCTTAAACAATACAACAAAAAATTTGATGATTTATCAAAATTTTTGCTGAACTGGTTGGGAACTCTTATTGCCAGTATACTATTAATTATACAATCAACTACCTACAATGTAAATAAATTAAAAGAAAAATAAGTATCAAAAATAAAAATGAAGTAAATACAATTCAAACATGTCAGATCTATGGAGCCAGGGAAATAAAATTAAGTGATATTAAGGTTAATATAATTAATAATTAAGGTTAATGTAAAAAAGGAATGCATAAACTCTTTTATAGAGGAAGAATTGCTACTCAAGATAAAATACAATACAGTTTAAATTACAAAAAATTTTTTTGGTGCAGTTTCTCAAACATTTTCAAGGATTTTGTAACGACTCCAACTGCGGAACTCACCCAGAGTGTTGATAGAGAGGAGTAACATTGCTTCCGTTCAAAAGGGAGACTAAACCATTGAATTGTTAATTTCCTTTGGCTGGCAGTTAGTTTGTATCGGAAATTCCAGAGGAAGTATAAATGCTTAGGGGATATTTTGACAGATATGTCATGATCTGTATAATTTGCTATTTGCCTGTTTGTCGATCAGGTGCATACCACTGTCTCATGGAATTGAGGAATATATTTTGTAATGTTTAGTTTAGCATGTTTATATTTGTTAAATAAATTAATTTATCTTTGTTCTTGTCTAGTGCATCTTAAATACCTTCTGAAGCTATCTTTTGGAATTAGTGCAGGAGTCTCTGAAAATCGTGGTTGATGCCCTAGTCTCCAGTATTTACTTCCTGCCACGGATTTTATTTTTCCAAAGAGCAGCAGCAGAAGGTGCATCTGCATAAGAAGGCTATGCAGCTCCTTCAGGGTGAGTAGCCAAATTTTTCAACACAAAATAAGCACCTTTAAAGCACTCAAAAAATATTATTAAGCACTTTTAGGCAGGGTTGGCAAGTTTTTGACAATAATTTGTCAATTGAGTTTTTGACAATAACTTATGTCAAAAAACCTTTTGACATAGTTTTTGACAATTGTCCAAAACCCAAAATTTTGAAGCAAGGATAATTATTGGCTATTTTATAAACGAAATATTTTTAAATTAACATACATGTAAAATTACAAGTGTTCCATCAATTATGTACTTGAAATATTTTAACATAAAACTCTTTTCATTTTGAAAATTACTGTCAAAAACCCAAATATTGGTGCATGAAATATTAAATAATTATAAATAAAAATGAGTCAAATTGCAATTTATCAAATCCCTTAATTTGCTTCCTTATTGAAAATAAAAACTCAAAAACAATTATCTTATTAAAAATCACTTAACAATCATCTTATTTTTGACACGTAAAATTTCATTTACGTTTTCATTTACTTCCGATTTTACTCCTTTTTTTTCTACAAAGCGAGCGATTAAAAAAAATTAGTTTTGAAGCCCTCTGTATTTTAAATTCATTTTTCAGTTTCGTATGAATAAGACTGAAATTGGAAACAGTTCTTTCGATTGATGCTCAGTTGCAGACTAGAATGTTGACCTACTAAACTTTTAAAACATAACAAAAAAAATGTAATTAGTAAATTTATTCTAATAACTGTGCTAAATATTGATATTAACTGAATGGGCGGATCTAAAAAATTATTAATTTACTTAAGCAAACATTTACATTTTTTGCAAATTATAATTAGTTTATTTATCAGGAAATATTCCTCAGTTATTATACTCCCGAATATTCCTCAGTTTATTTATCAGGGAATCATTCCTGATTTATTGGAAATGCAGAAAATTCTCAGTCTCTAATATTTTCTCAGAACAAAGTTTTTTTTTTATTCTTTATTATTTTTTTTAAATAGAAATTTCCCATAATTTTTTAAATTTTTCCTTCTCTTTCTTTTAGCACAATAACTTTTTCAAAATAATTTAGGAGAGTAAAGTTTATATAAGAAAAGAAATTTGTTTGATTTAATATAATTCTTGATTAAACAAGCACATGCTAAATATTATTAGAAATCAAAATATATTGAAATAGTAATAATTTATTAAAATGAAGGTTCCACATATAACTCATAAACTTAAGGAATTCAAACTAAGAAATACACAAATTGACATTTAATGCTTATTTAACAAGGAAAAATGAGCAAAAAGACACATTTTCTCACAATAAAATTTTTTGTAGGATTTCTTCTAGACCGAAATTTCCTTCATTTCTAACATTTTGTTAACCAGCGTATAAGTAATAATAAGTAACATTAAGAATAAAAAAAAATTATAAGTTGAGATTAGACAGTTATTGGCAACCACTTAATTTAAAAAGTCTGCCTAAATCTGCTTAATCTAAAAATTCTGCATAAAATAATTAAAATCAATACTTAGATTGATAATAATTAACAACTCAGAGTTATTACTAATTTAAATATTTAATATACCTTTATGGAGTTAGATTGGAAGCAGTCAGAAATGAACACCTCTATGATACTTTTCCCATTAATTGTGGACGGTGTTCTGCTCATGAAATCCAGAATATTAGGATTGTTCATTCCAAGACAGGAACAAAGAAGTATCTGAATTCTTCCTTCTTGGGCTTTTAGATTTAGCTGAAGTTCTTCTGTTTCAACTATTCCCTTGGAAAAAAAAAAACATACAAAATGAATGAAATTTAAAATGTTTGTCTTTTTTCTTATTAATACTTTAAATAATTTATTTATTACAATTATATGCATAATACGTACAATACAAATAAAATATTCTAAATAACACGAATGTCATGGTTTCATATTAAATATAATTGGAATACATGATTTAAATAAATAGAGAAAACTTTGAAAATTGCAAATAAACATATTTTAAAAGTTTTGATGTATTAAAAAAATATCAATTTTGTTAATGTACCAATTCTATTAAAAATGTATGTATTCTTATTTATCCTATTTTAAAGTTTTAGATAAATTGCAAGTTTTTTTAGGAGTTTTTTCTAATAATATTTTTAAAGATTAGAACACACATAATATTTTTCTTTTTACAATTATACATAAGTTTAATAACTACATTTTAAAAATACTAAATCCCATATTCAGAGAATCATTTGTAAAAAAAACACATTTCCAGTCACTTTTCAAATTTTAAAATTTCTTTCCCCAAATTTTTTTGATTTATTTCCTTTTTTTTAAAAATAAAATCTCAGGTACACATAATTTACTTTTATTCCCCCCTTCTGCCTTTAAGATAGCTAAACATTTATATTACTTAGAGCACTCTTTAAAAGTAGTTGAAAGGACTGTACACTAACTCAAAATACTAAAATTTTGCATACATACTGTTCTTAAGAAATCTTAACAAAAACAAAAACTTTCACAAAAAATTTGAAATAACCCTTGTATTTATAAGCAATTCATTTTTCTCCAAAACTTAATTTATTTCTATAATGGAGTTTTCAAAATTAGCGAAAACAATGAAATACTGAATTACTTAACAGAAATAAAGATAAATAAATTTCTTACTGCAAAAAATAGCATTTTTTTAAAATTGTAAGCATTTTTAGTCTAATTTTTACAATTTTTAGCCCAGAAAGGAGGCAAAAGATTAATCTAGAGACTAAAGAATTAGTTGACAACTTTATTTTGTTGCCACAAAGATTTAAGATACTTCAACTTATGAGTCTACCTTAATATGGAGTATAGTGAGCAGAAGAATAAAATTATGCTAATAAAAGATTGGACAACACATATTTATCTTTCAAAGATAAGCTAGATTGATTTAGTAAAAAAAAAAATTTCAAGCAAAATTACCAGAGATTCTAGAGATTCTTTAAAAATAGCATAGGTCTCTAAACAGTCAATACTCCACATATTACAAGTAAATCCCTCTTTTAAAAGTGTGGAACTTTTTTCGATCAAATCTTTTCCAGTAATCAGCATCAATCCATGGCTAACTTCTTCAGGATCCTAAGGAAAGAAGTCAACAGTGACAAAGATATGCAGAAACACTTTGATTATCCTAAGTAATAATAATATAATATAGTTTTATATTATATAAAGATTTATATTTTACTAGATATTATATTTTATTTGCTCATATTACTGAGGAAAAATTGCTCTTAATCTATTTTCTGCAATTAATTAGTGATTTTTTAAAAAAAAAATAAGTAGTAGAGCTATATAGTACATGGAGAAAAATATTCTGGTATAATTACCGTACTGTATGAAAAGGACATTTCTGGTAAAATAAAAATATGATTTGGATGATAAAATAAAAATATAAGGTATTTATAAATCGATATATGGTTACAGTTTACCAATATTTATGGTGACTTACAGTTCTTATTAACAACCATTTAGTAAAATATGCTAAACTGAAAACTGAATTTAACCGAATAAATTATTTTTATGCCATGCTCTAAGGAATCATGATTAATTTTACCACAATTACCAAATTTTATCACTTATTATAATGCTATATTTTATGATTAATTTTATCAAAATCATTACCAAAGGGTTGCGGTAAAAATTTCAGAGCTTTTTGGTTTTCCTATAGAACAAGGAACACAGTAAATGTAATCATAATCTGGTAGTTTTGACCATACTTTTTTCTCAATGTACAATAGTAGATCTTTGTTAAGCAAACCTTAAAACACGAAGCCTTGCATTTTATAGAACATTTCACATGCTATTAACATAGAAATATACATATGCAACAAACCAATATTAATGCTTTAAAAATCTTTTAAATATTAATATTTTAAAACACAAAAATTTGCAATTATGTATTGGTTATTAAAAAAAATGAAATTATCCAGAACATAAGAAAAGAAATCAAACAAATTTATCCATTTTGGTAAGCTTTCAGATAGCAAAGTAAATGCTACTTACAGAATTGCATTATAGAGTTTTAATTTATTTATCTTTACTTTTAACACGGTTATTTAAGAAATGCCTTTTTGTAAATAGGCTAAAATTTTACTTAAACTATTCCTGAAGACAGTAAAATTTTTTCACAATCTTTTTAATTAACCATTTGTACGAAACACCTAATTCTTAATTATTAACAGATTTAATTGATTTTAAAAGAAATGATTTATATGAGCTTGGAAACTTAGTAAAATTTTCTCTTAATTCAATTTGCACTATGGTATCATATTTTTCTTGCAACAGTAAAATAACATGCTTCAACTTATTCAAAGTAGAAGCCACAATGCTCAAATAAAACATGAGATGATTTTCTTCAAATGCACCACAACTTGGGCCAAGAACATCTCAGTAAGCTTCCTTCAAAGGAACTTATCAGGTGCCAGGGTCTGCATGCTGATCTTTAATATTGTTCTTTTTGTTGTATGCTAACAAAAGTGACCTTTTAAACAGGGTTTGAGTTATCACATCTAAAAATCTACAAGAGCTATCTACACAGGTGATAAAAAAAAGAAGAAAAAAAAAACAAAGGTAGAAATTTACAAATTTCTTTGAAACTGACTTCGGTTAACAGAAGAATTCTACTGAGCAGTTGTTGTGAAGGATTGGGATTAGATTCCTGGCGGTGGCTTGAATCTCACTCAGCTTCAGATTGATAGGTATCAACATTGACAACCTTTGAAAAGAAATTTACAAATTTCTTTGAAACTGACTTCGGTTAACAGAAGAATTCTACTGAGCAGTTGTTGTGAAGGATTAGGATTAGATTCCTTGAATCCCACTCAGCTTCAGATCGATGGGTCATTTAGTTCACGATCACCTTGACTGTGAACTAAAAGTTGTTGCATGCAATGGCGACATTGAAACTATAAACTTTTTAGATGTTTATATTTTCCATTTTGTCATTTCCAGAAATTTTAGATATTTACCTTTTCAATTTTCCCCATTTTTGGAGAAATTTAAATTGAAAGTTGAAATAAGTAAGAAGAATAGAAAGGAATGGAGTCTAATAATATCTTTTAGTTGCTGGTCCTTCAAATCAGTGGAATCTTGGAATCATTAAAATTTTTTAATTTTTACCTGTGGCAGAGGATAAAAGATTACTAAAAAAATGGATTAATTGCTTTATATCCAACAAATGAAGACATTTAGAACTATATAATAAGCAGTAAAATATGTCATACAAATAAGTGTTTTTGAAAATTAAGTGATTCAACAAAAACAACAATTGAATGATATGATCATTCAAAATCATTAAGAGGTTACCAAATTGAAGAAAATGTGCCGGTTTCTATTTTTCTTTTATCACCCATTGAAAAAAGTTTCTTCGACTTTTATGAAAGTTTAAACATCACAAAATGCAAAGTAATTTTAAAAGAAATTTTTAAGTAAAGCAAACAAGTACAAAATAGTACAAGTTATTACTTACATTAAATTCTTCAATCCTGAGAATTTTTTAAAATAATGAAAATTAATAATTTTAATAAATATGCATGCTTAAACGTTAGTTATGATTAAAAACTCATAACTATATACTTTTGAATTTATTATCACACTGTTGAAACTTCGAACTTTGTAACATTTACTTTAAAAGCTGAAAAAATTCTTTAATTTTAATACAATAAAAAATTCTCTGAAAAGAACTTTTCGACTAGAACCAATCAATTTGATAATAGAAGGGTATGTACCCTGTAGTGGCAAGTTATTAAGAAAGCTGTGCAAGTTGACTTCTCAAACTTCTCTGCAATAAAAAATTCTTCGTAGAGAATTTTTCAACTGGAACCAATAAATTTGGTGTAAGTTGGCCACTGTTGGAAAACAATGTGATGGCCCATTTAGAGAAGTGGTGAACTTGTAGAAGAGGAATTTAAATATTTTTGCCAGTTTGGTACTAGATCTTTAAGATAAAATTTGTTAGGTGATTAACTCAACAGGTTTCACTGTGTTATTAATGCTAGCATAACTATTTTTTTTCATAAATCAATCATAAAGACAGAGAGGTAAATATTTTTCATGCCATGCATATGCAAATTCATCGATGACTGCAATATCTAAAATTATCCATCAAGTTAATTTTTTGCTAAGCTTAGAAGTAAGTTGGGCTGATCAAATTCCAATACAGTCAGGATGCAAATTTTCAACTTATCATCGAGGTAGTTGTTTACTAAAAAACATTACATAAAATTGTCTCATCACACAGAAAATTTTAATAGTACTTCATTAACAAAATCAATAAAAAAGCATCATCTTATAAATACAAATTCAGTCAGACCTTAATAATTTGAACTGAAGTTTTACAATATTTTTTGATAATTCAAAAAAGGATTTTTTTCTTCATATTTTTTATTCCCTCAATGCTAAAATCACCTTGTTTTAGAAAACCTTTTCAGCACTTTCTTTAATAATGTGTATTTCTTCATCCTATTGCTGAAATTGTAACTAGCGATTATACAAACTAAAGAAGGCACATACAAATATTAGTTTTGATTTTTATCAGTTTATTATTTTTTTATTATATACTTTCCAAAAGGCATATAAACAAAGAGTTTCATTCAATTTTTGATGATAATTTTTATCTTTATTGTATTGAAGTTAACATAACAACATAACAGTCATAACAACATTCTAACATTGCATTATAGGAACTGTAAAATTATGCAAACTTCACTCACCAAACAATATACATTTAAAAGGCGTTTAATCAGCACTCTGCTTGACGGTTTGTCTAGTAGTGGCTTTTTCTAAAGGAAAAAAAAAAGGAATAAATCAACCTAAAGAGAAAAGATACAAAATAATAATAATATAAATTGGTGCTAAGACCAATTTTTTCCTAAAAAAAAATCTTTTGAATAAGTTTTGTCCTCAAGTTCATTATTTTAAACTACATAATAATAGATGAAGTTAATTTCAGAGAAATAACAAAGAATTTTTTTCATAAATATATTTATAAACACATCAATCTACATGATAAATAACTTGTCAATATTCAAAAAATTTAAAAAAATCAATCTACTACAGTTAAACTAATAGATGATGCACATGAAAAAATAATTACACACATAAAACACAACATTTAAAAAAAAAAAATTAAAAAAAATTTTTTTTTTTCTAAGATTTCATTTTGTACCTAATAACAGATTTAATTAATTACAGTAAAATGACACAAATTTTTTTTTTATAAAAAATAGTTTATGCATAATGAATAAATTGTTAAAATTCATGTTTTAATGAAAACAAATTGCTACAATTTGGGAAACTAATAAATTATGCATATAACAAAATAATAACAGATCAAAGACAATATTTTTTTGTCTAAAAATTCTTTTTGGTTAAGTTTTGCTTTAATTTAACTACCTAATAACAAGTTAGCTCCAGTGAAATGACAACTAATATTTTTCATAAAAAATTGCTCACAAATAACTACACGATGAATCCATTAGGACTAGAAATAAGTTTCTTTGCAAACTTAAGATGTTTTTAAACTAAACACCACTATTGAAAACTATTTACAGAACGGTAGAAAAGAGATGAAGAAATAAACTTACATTGCCTTCTTTATCCTTCACATTGCGTTTATGCCAAGCCAATATAACATCAATAATATCCACTACAAGCACAGATTTCTTACTATTGCCAATAGATAACAAATCAACAAAGTTAACCATTTCTTCAATGATGTCTGACTTGAAATCATAAAATGCCTACAAAAGTTTAAAGAAAATTGTTATCTACAGTGTGGCTTTGAGGAGAGTTCCTCCAGACTAAGAGTCTGTCTGCTATGGTAACAAGCGAGAGTACATTTCCAATGGGGATGCAATGGAGGTATGAAGCCGTTGATAGGTTAACTTACCCTGACCTATGCCATGATCAAGACAAATCTATTCACCCCACACCCCTAACTGAAGTGACTTTTCTTCGTAACTGTGGTTACAACCACGATGCAAGACTAATGTCTGGAGGAATTCTCTTGAAAGCTGCACTATATAGACAGGGGGGCTGTGAATTTTTATTTTTGAAAGTGGAGAAATTTGAATGAAATTGCTTGAATTGTTGACTGAAGAACTCAGATATTCAAAATCTGATTTCTTAGGAGCTATTCTTACGATTTCTTTCAAATTTTTTGCCATATGGAATAAAATTCTTTTAAATGATTTGTATACCTCACATTTCACAATCTTTATAGTTATAACAATAAAACAGTACATGTGTACTACAAATTATTTTTGCATGAAATTATCTTTGGATAAACAAAATTTATAATTGTGCACAAAAATGTTTCTATTTGTTTAAGAAGTTCTCAAGGTATGGCGAAGTACACATAAAATGAAATTAATATTAAGGGCTCGAACTTTTGACTGCACTCCTAAACAAACAATTGGGACTAACAATTCCCAGATTGCGGACACCCTCTATATTTTGGCAGTCATACGTCAAAAAAAAAGTATACTTATTCAGAGAAAGTACGTTTTTGGGTGTGATTTTGTAGATTAAAACATTGTCTGCATTAACTAATAAGTATATTTGAGCAAACTGTGTAATTCATTTTTTGTGTAAGTACACAAAAAATGAAATTAATATTAAGGGCTCCAGCTTTTGACTGCACTCCTGAACAAACAATTGGGACTAGCAATTCCCAGATTGCGGACACCCCCTATATTTTGGCAGTCATACTTAAAAAAAGTATACTTATTCAGAGAAAGTACGTTTTTGGGTGTGATTTTGTAGATTAAAACATTGTCTGCATTAACTAATAAGTATATTTAAGGCAGGGTTCGTTGATTTAAATCAGCTTGATTTAAATCACGATTTAAATCAAATGATTTTTTTAAAAAAAATCATTGATTTAAATCAACTAATTTTTTTATTTATATATATTGATTTTTAAAGTTAAAAAACAGTGTTTTAAATTTTTGATACTTTTATTGTTTTCTTTTCTTAGTATTAAAATTTAATTTAAATAAATTGCTGCATTAATTAATTTTAGTTAACGAAATTACTTTCTTGGTGTGTGTTAAATTCCAACACATTTGAAATTACATTTTTAAAAATCTTTTGATTCTTGAGATTGAAAGTACAGATTAAAGTAAACATTTAATGCTGTCTTAATATAGACTTGCATAGCTGTAGAAAGTAATTAATAAACATGAATTTNCAAAAAAAAAGTATACTTATTCAGAGAAAGTACGTTTTTGGGTGTGATTTTGTAGATTAAAACATTGTCTGCATTAACTAATAAGTATATTTGAGCAAACTGCATACCTGCCAACTCTTCCGAATTTTCCGGAAGATTTTATTTTCATATTTAAAGTGGTAGCAATACTCAGGTTATTCCAATTAACTTTTTGAATTATAATGATAATTACAAATGAGTTTGACCACCACTACATATAAATAAATATATGAAAGCATAATAATCCTTTCGCAAGCAATTTTCGACGGGATCAAAATATAAATATACTTTTGAGTCAGATTGTTTTTCTTTTATTGTTTTACAACCACTCTGAAAATTCATTCTCGGAAAGAGTGAAAGTTGGCAGGTATAAAACTGTGTAATTCATTTTTTGTGTAAGTACACAAAAAATGAAATTAATATTAAGGGCTCGAGCTTTTGACTGCACTCCTGAACAAACAATTGGGACTAACAATTCCCAGATTGCGGACACCCTCTATATTTTGGCAGTCATACGTCAAAAAAAAAGTATACTTATTCAGAGAAAGTACGTTTTTGGGTGTGATTTTGTAGATTAAAACATTGTCTGCATTAACTAATAAGTATATTTGAGCAAGCTGTGTAATTCATTTTTTGTGTAAGTACACAAAAAATGAAATTAATATTAAGGGCTCGAACTTTTGACTGCACTCCTGAACAAACAATTGGGACTAACAATTCCCAGATTGCGGACACCCTCTATATTTTGGCAGTCATACGTCAAAAAAAAGTATACTTATTCAGAGAAAGTACGTTTTTGGGTGTGATTTTGTAGATTAAAACATTGTCTGCATTAACTAATAAGAATATTTGAGCAAGCTGTGTAATTCATTTTTTGTGTAAGTACACAAAAAATGAAATTAATATTAAGGGCTCGAACTTTTGACTGCACTCCTGAACAAACAATTGGGACTAACAATTCCCAGATTGCGGACACCCTCTATATTTTGGCAGTCATACTTAAAAAAAAAAAGTATACTTATTCAGAGAAAGTACGCTTTTGGGTGTGATTTTGTAGATTAAAACATTGTCTGCATTGACTAATAAGTATATTTAAGGTCACCCCATCAAGCCATTAAGGTTGAATCATACTACATAAAAATTTGATCAAAAGTTCTTCAAAGTGCTTTGTTTTTTAAAAAAAATTTTAATAGTATTTTTCACAAAAAAAAATCAGTTAGAAAATAGTTTTTCTTACAAATTTACTCACAATGGAATTATGTGACTCTGTGTATTGCTATTAAATAGAAAAACATTACATTAAACAGAAAAATGTGACATTAAATAGAAAAATGTTAAAAGAAAGTCAACTAAAGGAAAAAACAGATAAAATAGGGAAATTCCCTTACCTCATAATGTTGGGTAACTGTTCTCAAAATAAAAGCTTTTTTAACCAAGACTTTACATTCAAGTGCTTTTAAAATCGTGACTTTTAATATTTTGAAACCCTCTTTGGAACTCATACAGATTTGAATAGAATTCTTTAATGCATCTTTAGTAATTGAGCGCCACTGAGACTGGTAAATATCAAACAAATTGTGAAACACCTGAAAAAAAATTTAAAAAATAATTAAAATTTATATTTTTTTCACTCACTACAGATGAAAGACAAAGCAAAAAGTAAACATCAGTTTTTTTAATAAGTATATGGAAATAATACTTCCCATTAATTTCATGAGTACTTAAATGTTGATATGAAGCTATTTTCCCATCCATGACTTATGCAACCCTCTTTTAATAGTTTTAAAAAACAAATTAATTTTAGTATTATGCTTTTATAAATTTTTATGATATCTATTCATAACAAATTAAAGACAAACAAAAACTAAATATTAGTTTTTTTTTTCATAAGAATATGGGAATAATACTTCCCACTAATTTCATTAACCCCTTAACGATCGGCAATTTTCAAGAAAACGGTCATAAAAGTGTTTATTTTGCCAAATACACATATTCGATTAGTGCTGACATCTAGTTTAAAATAAATTAACTATCTACAATTACCTTAAAAATATCTTGGTACTTCCAAGTACTCAATATTTAAATCTCAATGGGTAGCCATTTCCCCATCTATGACTTACCCAACCATCTTCTGATTAAAAAAAAAAAATCACAATAACTTCACTTCTATTCAATAAAACAGAAATTATAAATTTAGTTATTTATAATCACAGAAGTGCAAGTTTAAGGCCAATTCTTACAGTTGTTAAAATTTTGAAAATCGAATCCACCTTCCAACCAAAACAAATAAATAAATGGCCTTAAAAAGCAAATTAATTTTAGTATTTTGCCTTCATGAATTTTTTTTTATAAATCAATATCAATTTCAAAGATATTTCAATACTATAAAATAACTGAAAAATGACCCTTCAGAGGGTAAAAAATGTTATAATTTAGTCAAAAACGAGACTAGAATTTTTGTTCATTAAAGTAATTAATAATAAATCAAATCACAGCTGCCAACTTGTTAAAAACAAAAATAGGAACACAAAGAATGATATCACAATGAATAAATCAGGGGTAATTAATGAATGAATCAGGGGTAAAGAATGAATGAAACAGGAGTAATTATGACACAAAGTGGAAAACATAGTTTCAGAAATGAAAATGTCGATATCGAAATATCAATCTTTAAACCATATACGTTTCAAATTTAATATGATTTTTTGAACTAACAGTTTTAATTAAATTACTTACTAATGAAGAATATCACACCTTAAAGTAATTAATTCAAGGAAAAACTTACTTTTTACAAGAATCGCAATATTGGATTTGAAAATCGCGTAAATATGAATCGCAATATTAAATTTTAAAATTGAGTGCATATGAATCGCAATGTTGGATTTTTAAATCGCGTAAATATGAATAACGATGCATAATTTTTAGGTCACGTGAATATGAAAATAGATGTTTGATATTACAACTGCGTGAATACAAATTGTAATATTAGATTCTAAAAATGTGAAAATACAAATCGCGACATTGGATTTGTAACTCATTGTAACGTTAGCGTCCATTTTTTCTTGCAGGTTACATAATGGACAAAAGGGGCTTGAAAAAATTTTGATTCTGTACAGGTGTTTTGATAAGCAGTCATGGCCAGTGGCAAGGCGAAAGAGGGCCACAGATTTTTCTCTTGGCCATGACGGAATATCTTTAATTCCTTCCAGCCAGTCCTTATCCTTATTTGCTTCTTGGAGTTTTGCCTCAAATGTTGTTCGAAGAGAGATTTTCATTAGCCTTTTTGCGGTGTAGAAAGGATCTGGCTTAAGAGATATTTGTAGAAGCTTGGCGGCTTTTTTGGCCAAGAAGTCTGCAGTTTCGTTTCCTTGAAGTTCACAGTGCGCTGGTATCCATTGCATGGCGACATTTTTGTTGTGTTTGTGAAGCCTGCTTAAAAAAATACTTAAAATCTAAAATAAAAAATCGGTACACCAGTACATATTTAAATTAATAAAAGGTAACAAAAATCATTTAAAAATATTACCAAGTTATTGAATAAATAAGGAAATTCTGGATACAATTTTTTGTAGGTCTGTCTCAATACAATTTTCTGTCTCAAGGAGATTTCTAACAAGTTACATTAATCAGTAAATCATGATTCTTACCCTATCAATTGTTTTTTGATCCAAAGTATCCATAGTATTGTCCTTTTGATCTGAAGTTTGTGAATGAAGTATTAAACTAAGCAGTAAATAGCCATAACTTCTAACAACATTAAATACATTTAGTTGATGGTGGTTTGAAAAATCTTGTAAAGGCTCCAAAACGTTCTGCGGTCTGAAATGGAACAAACTCATGAAATGAATAAAATGAAGGAAATATAAATTACATTTACTATGAAGAAACTTTATATAAATATCAATGTCTTGATTAAATTGGCATAAATTACATGAATGCAATAAGACTGACAAGCATTTAAATTTTAATACTGGGTGCACAAATAATTTCTTAATGTGCACTTAATACTGGAATACAAATGTTGTTCCATCAGCTGCATAGCTATATATTGCCAACCTAAATAACTAACAATGTTAAAATTATTATTTAACATGTATATTAATTATTATTAAAAATATCTTGCAGAAAGATATTAGTGCTAGAGATTTTTGTTACAGAAAGCCCAAAACTGACTTAACAAGGAGATGAAATTTTTTCAGAAAAACCATGCTTGCTTCAAAACCAGAAATTTTTTTTCTGAAATTGTATAAAATCTATTTCAATCTTATTCAAATTCCTCCTAATTGATGCATAATAATTATTTTTTAAGACTGTATTATATCTTCTGTAAAATAAATGAAATAATTATTATATATTTTGTTTAAAAAGTTGGACAATTAAGAATTTTAGTTAATTTTGTATTATTCATATACTGAAGCTGCATTAAATAAGTTGGTTTCTAATGATAGTATTATGTTAATTAAATTTATTGTTCCTAACGCTTCCAAGGTAAAAGTTGTAGCTATAAACTGTTTTGAAAGTGCGAAGTTGCTGCTTCAAACTGTTCCTAACATACAATCATATTTATGTAGTAATTAATTAACAATTGTATATCTCAATTATATTAGTACAGTTTTTGAAAAATATTAGTTGCAATAAAAGTCAGCGTTTTAATTCAGATGGTCTCTTTTTGGATGATTTAAAAAAAGAAAAAAAAATAGATTGGCTTTTTTTGGTTGGCTGAAATCTGGCAGTCTTGATCAAATAAGCTCAGACAGTAGCACAAAGTCTATAAAGTATGAAATTTTCTCTTCCAGCTCAATAGCGATTTAAAAAGGATACTGGAGCATTTTTATGTTCCAGTTTTTTTTTTTTTGCGTATCCAAATATGCTTTTATCTCATTTAAGGCTGTAGTTCAAGATCCAGAATCAATAAAGTCTAAAATGTTCTCCAAAAACTCAATAGCAAGCTAAAAAAAAGGAACTGGAACATTTTTTTTACCCAACTTATTATTAATCAATAATAGATTGGTATTAATTAATGATAGGTTAATATGAGAATTAATTAATAATAGACAAATATGAGAAGTACATTTTACAGGAATAAAAGTTTCAGCTTTACCTTATACAATTTTTTAAAGAGGCTTTAGTATTATTCTTCATAATGCAACTTGAAAGCTGCAACAGTATCAAGTCCAAATCTGGTGTAGTATTTTCTGATTTCATATAATCCCATAATTTTGATGTTTCAAATGATATAGTTTCAGTTTTTTCCCTTTCATCAGTCAGTTCGGTAATATGAGAAAATGATGGTATTATTAAGTGCCTTAAAATATTTATCTTCACATCATTATCTAGGTTTTCCCTGTCAAAAATTCTTAGTAGCAGTTCTTCTTGTTCCAAAGTAGACATCTTTGAAATAAATAAATGAGGAAGGTCTTTAAAAAATGAAAGTTGCGGTAGAAAACATCCAGTTGCTACTCTAAAAATCATAAATAGTAATTCAGTTTTCGATACTAAGCTCAATAATTCAGGTTCTACGTAGTTCAATAATTTAGATTTTGATATTGAACTCAATAATCTAGGATTTGAAACTAAATGTAATAATTTAGCTTTTGATACTAAACTCAATAATTCAGGTTTTAAGCCTTCTAAATTCAATGATAACAAATTCAATAATTCGGTTTTTGATTTATGATCAAATAATTCTAATTCTGATATTAAATTTAAAAAATTTGGTTCTGATATTAGGTTAAATAATCCTGCTTGTGGTATTAAGTTCAGTAATTCAGGTTTTGATAAGTCATGAGAAAAAAAGCTTAAGAAACACTTTGCTATAATCATATATTCTTCCAAATTAATGAAATCTGCTTTTGAGTTTAGGGATTTGAAATCAGCATCTCTCCAAATAGTTAATAATTCTGGCAATAAATCTGTCTGTTGAATTATGAAATGTTTGTTGTATTTACATAAAATACTGATAATCCTCAAAGCCCAACACTGATGTTCACTCAGATGTAAGGTTTTTGAAGATCGGTTAAGCATTTTCTTTAAAATGACAGTATTTTTTTCTAAACACAGGCGGATATCCTTTTCATGGCAGCTCTTTAATACAAACTGTAAAAGAGAAAAGAAAACAAAAGAAATTATTGGTGAATTAAAAAAAAATATACTCGTAGAAGAAAAAATAGATGCAGCTTTTTTTCTTGTTTCGAAGTTGCACTAAACAGTTTTTTCTTAATTTTTACACCGAAAATTCAAAAAAATATTCAATAACAAATCGAAGAAAAAAAATTTACAAAACTATACAAAAATATATATTCATATAAGAAAAGATAATATGCAGCTTTTTTTTCTAAATTTTTTTATTGAATTTTCAAACAAAGAGACAAGAAATTTGCACTGAACAGCTTTTTCTCAACTTTTACATTAAAAATATATATATATACAATAAGAAATTAAAAACAAATATAAAAAAATACTCATATAAGAAAAGATATGATGCAGATTTTTTTCCCATTGCATCGAATTTGCAAATACATTTGCACTAAACATATTTTTTTTATTTTAAATATAAAAATTTCCAAGATAACCATGATTTACAACAAAAGAAGCTAACTTGGTAGGAAAGTTCTTTCTCTTACTATATCACAGTTTTATTAGGTTGTTTTTAAAACATTATGAAAATGGGTTCTAGTAAGGAATACATCCAACTTAAGCGTTGGTAATACCAATTCTCTAAGTAGTCAATTTAGTTGTTGGTGGGGGAAAGCAAAGATCAGGCATCGTCAAGATCAGTTCTAGACCATGTAACAACTGTGGAGGATGACTAAAAGCAGCTAATTGACTGCAGTTCTTACGTTCTCGATCAGATACAAGTTTGGAAACCTGGATAGCCAATCTTGGTCCATATGGCTCAGGGTTGGTTTTTTGCCAGCAGAAACTGGTTATAACCGGTAAAAACAGGCAGAAACTAAAAAGACGTTTATATCAGTTCTACTAATTGCTTAATGACATTTTGTTTAAGTAAACTGAAAAATGTAACTCCATGTGACTGTAACAAACTTTTCAATTCATTGCTTGTAAATATATATTATTTTGCTTATATTGAATACATAGAGTGTAGTATATCAAATATTTATATAAAACAAATCGGCCCCATTTCCTGAAACTTATTTTTCCAGTCAAGTTTTGACAACTACCCCAGCTGCTACATGGTGATTCAGTTTTAAAAAATTATGCAATAGATGAAAGTTTCACAAATCTCGCTTGTTCCTTGATGGCAATGCCTGCTAGTTCTGCTGGACTTGAAAGAATCTTCTCAAATTTCTCGTTCGTGCATAGCAAATTGAGAAATTGTTTAGGTTTAGAAACTGCATCAAAACTTGTCTTTTGTTATAGATTACTGCAGAGTGCAAACAATGTAATATTTGATTTTGAATGGTGATAATTTTGTAAATAAATTGTACTTTGCTTAACATTTAATTGTTTTTTTCTATGAATTATCCATTGTATGTCAATCTCAGTACTTACTTTTATGTCATTTTCTGAATTTCTGCCACAAATGCGGCAGAAAAGGGTTTCTACCATGCCGGTTTTAACCGGCTTCTACCAGTGGTTTTAACCACCTCGGCAGAAACTTGTCAACCTTGATATGGCTGCTCATTGTTATCGATTGAAATGAAATCACAATCAATTGAATCCCTAAAAGGGAAAACACAGGACACATCTCAATGCTTAAACCCACAAGAGTTTCTCTTTCCAAAATATTGAGGGGTTGGCAGCCATCCAACAAGATTCCTTTCCGGATCAAATTTTTCTCTCCATAATGGTTCATTTCTCTATAAAGTGGAGATAAAGTTTCGAATTCCTGGGCTTCTTTACATAAAAGTATCAACCATGACTCCGATACTGTTGTTGCCAGTCTTTTGTGATTTAGCGTCAACTAGCTTAAATTAAAGAGTTTGTGAACCCTGAAAAAAATCAAGTTGGTGGGAAAACATGTAGGATGTATTCACGATTTTCCTTCCATGCCCCTGATATTCCTTGTGTAGTTGATGGCACTGCTTCTGGTTTGAGTATAGAGTAAAGATATATTCTTAGAATCTGTGCTTGTTCTTTTTTTAGTGAATCAACTGAATCTTATTTAATTTTAATCGTTATAAACAATTGACCACATAGCTAAGGATTTTCTAGAATGTGAAGATATTTGCCAGCTAGATCACCAGATCTGAAACTGATAGAAAATGGTTGGAACAACCACAAAACACAAGTTGCGTTTCTCGGTCTTTCTCTATTGTCTTTATACAAGCGGAAGCAAAGATTATTCCATGAGTGGTCTTCATCCAATTTTGCTCTGACAACTTCATCGAAAGCATGGAAATTTGATGCTACTAATTAGTGGTGGACACATTCCTAGGTGGAACCCATTTTGTTTATATTTTTGAAAAACAATTTGCTTATAAAATTGGATTATCCTGCAAAGTTTACTTTTTCTTTTTGTTGTAAATATTGTTTGAGTTAGAAATTACATGAACTTCCACATGGCTATCCCAAAAGTACAGTTTAGTGCACATTACCTTCAAATTTCATTTGATTTAAAATTAAACGCATAAAACAAAATGTACTATAAATTTTGAAAGGGCAGTGTAGCAGTAAAGTAATTTCACTTTTTGAAAGGAAAAAAAAAGTAAATATATCCTCACATTGAGTTTCTTTTTAAAAGCTATTCTGCCCTATAGTGAAAATTTAAGATAAACAACTTTATGGAATGTCTCGTATAAAATATTTAAAGAAATTATAACATGAAAATGAAAGCATTTTTTAAAATAATTTGTACTCAAGGAACAGAATATCTTCTTTACATTTTCATAATAAGATTCATTTCCTTAACTTTCGATTTTTTAGCGTAAAAATGTAGCGTTAGTTTGATAATATAATTTTTTTTAAAAAACAATTTTTAAAGTATGTCAAAGAATGCATAAGGCTGTATAGAAATAAAAAAAACTCGTATAGGTACCTTCAATACAACTATTACAGCAATAAATAATGACTTCAATGCTTTGACCAGGATACTTTTCACAACTGCTTAAGTTTCAAATTTAATTTTCAGAAAAAGAAGTTGCAGAGCGTTTTAAAAAAAGTTGCATTTTAAAGCAGATAAAATTATTAAATAATTCATAATTTAGAAATTTTTCCCACTCCTCAAAATTAATAAAAATAATTTTATATCATTATATTAAAAAATTTGTTAATTTTTTAGAAATGAAAAAAAAAAGAAAAAAATATATTAAAAAATTATTTTAAGAATTAATATTCATTTATTTTAATTTTCAATTACCAAGAATACATGTATTTAAAATATTTTCATGTTAAGTGAACTCGCATGCTAGACTAACTAGATTTTATTTCCAGATCTAAACTGAAAATATATATAATTAAAAATATTTCATACCTCAAAAAATGAATAAATTTGTTTCTCAAACTCTTTCACATCTTCTAAAATTTTGATCGTGTGTTTTTCATAACAAGCCATATGCTTTAGGAGATTATCATCAAAATGTTTCAGATGGATATAAAAGTCAGATTCTTGTATCAACAATATCAAAGGCAAAAACAGGTCAGGATGTATATTGCAAAACTTAAATAAACAAATAAATAAAATTAGTTTACAACCAAATAAATCAATTCTATAAATCAATAATGCTCAATAGCAGGCAAACCTGATACACTTAAAGTTGGTATCCGACTACTAAAAATTAAATATTACCACTTTGAAAAATTGGAAACTTTACATAAAGGCTTCTCTATCTTCTTTCTTTTTAAATAAAAGTTTAAATATAAATGTATAAATGTTAAATTTATAATTATTATTTTATTATGAAATGAAATTTTTTTTAATAAGTAAATAATTAGATTCAAGTAGTACATAATTTATGAAGAAATATGATTTTCAAATAAATTTAATATTTATACTTTAGGGCATTGAAATAGTAAGGAAAAGGATCACTTATATAAAGTTAACTCCTGTTTGGCATTTTTGTGGTTGGTGTCACAGGCCATGTGAAGAAGATAAAAATTGCTTCATTGATATTGAATTTTTAGCAAATATACAAGTCTATGTAATTGAAACTAATACTTTAACCCCTTAACTGCCGCGAGCGTATATATACGTCTCGGCCAGACGATGCATTAATTGCCGCAGGCATATATATACGCTTTCCCGAAGTACGATGCTTTGCATTGCGCTGCTATAAATAGAACTACATCCCCGACTCTTGAATGCAATAAAATGACCTTGTAAGTGTTTGCAATGAATGCATTACCAATTTTGGAGGAGGGGGAAAGGGGATGAGGGAATGGGAAAGGGCTGTGTTGGAAAAGTTATATCATAATATTTATTGCTTGTGTGTTTCTATTTAGTAAGGTCGGGTCTATTCTTCTTTCGTTTCCTGTGTATATTCGTCGAGAATACCGCTTTCAGTGCAATGAATGTGATGCTGGTTTATATGTCCAACCATGTTTCAGGATTTATCATACAACAGCTAAGTTTTAACATCTTTTATATTGTGTTTTTATTCTTTAATTTCAGTTTTGTATTTTCTTTCCCCCCTTTTTCTTCTCTTGTGAAAGTAAACTGTTTTTAAATTGCAAAGCGTGCATCTTTTTTCCCTACCAAAACACCGCGTAACAAAGCGCACTTGAGCGAAAAACGGTAGCACTGGGGAGAGAATCACGTAAATTCTACTCGGCAGGTAAGGGGTTAAGTAAATGAAATACGAACAGTAAAAACTTAACAACTTTAATATAACATTCAACTAGTAAAATAACATTTGTAGAAATATTAGAACACAACTATAGACAATGATCACTGACGTTATCTCCAGTAGAACACAAAAGCTAAACTAAATCTTTTTTACAGAAAACTAAACTGAAACTTTTGTTCAGTTGCCAGATCACGAAAGTTCAAAGTTAGAGTCGCTACACCATCCCCCTTCCCGAAAAAAATTTTTTAAACAAAATTTAATATAGAAAACTGTGCATATTTGGTGGGGAAGTGAACTCGTCTTCCAGAGCAAGTTCAAATTGGGTTGTTCTGATCTAGAGGAGATTCTTTTACAATTTGCTTTTGTGGCTAAGATGTTTTTTTAGGTGTAGGTTCTGTTGATAGAGGATGGAAAGTATCATGATCAGGTAGTAGATGAGCAGGTTCATCGCAACTTATGCGCCTCCTTAAGTTCTTGGATTATTTTTGTATTTCTGAATATTACTACGAGATGGCGTAACTAGTTCAACTTTGTAGAATGGCCGCATGCTAGTATGGTTGGCATCGCATGCCATGCGACGAAGGAAAAAATTGCTTAATTGAAATTTAATTCCTTGCTAGATACACGTCTTCCCTGATTATTTTTGTATTTCTGAATAATATTAAGACATGGCGCAACTAGACCCACTTTCTTCCCAATTTTTGCGTTGAGATTTCCTGCCTTGAATTCAAAATCATTTTGTACTTTGTTATTTTGCTCTTATTAGTGTTACCCTTGCATGTCAAAACAATTATGATGTATGAGATAAATGTGATTTTTACACTCTGATGACAAAGATTAATTGTTAAGTTGTTTTAATGGTAAAGTTGGAAACTTACTTTCAAAAAATATTTTTTATGTAATTTTAATAATTATTTTATGCAGATATTTATCTTAAACACCTTGAAGTAATAGAGTTAATAAATATGTTATCACAGTGTATTTTTTCAAGATAAAATTCGTTTCATTGCAGGGAAAACTCACATATTTCACCACCAATAGGTCAAGCAAAAAACTGCTTACTGACAAAAATATTTTGAATTTTCGAATTTAGGATAGAACATATACTCATTTTCAGCAATAAAAAAATGCTTTTTAGCGGTCGGAAATTTGAAGGAAAAAAAAAAGGTATTTTAATTGAAATAACTAATTTTTTAAAATAATATAAGGCTGAAGTTTTTTTTTTTTTTTCCAAGTTTGAGAACATTTAAACAATTTTAAATAATAATATTTCTATAAAACTTAAAATTTGTTCTTTTTTGGTAAAGATGATTAAATATGATTTGCAACCTCTAAGTAAAAATTGATTTTCTTTTTTTGAGTTCAAACTTTTATAATCAAATATAAAATATTTTTTTTCCAGTAAAATGAAATCTGCATTCAAATGCAGATGAATGAGATTCAATGAGACGAACTGTACAAATGTATTAAGGTGCAGGATTGTTTGGTTCCCCGGTTATTCTTTATTATTTTAAAAAATTTTTAGAAAATTCCTTTCTAATTTTGTAAAATTTTTTCTTCTCTGTCCCTGTTAAAAAGATCTGTTTTCCGTAATGCAGGTGTTACACTATAATTTAGGCGTTGTTTCGGCAGACTTCATGAAATTTTTCATAATGGTGATATTTGAATAAAGAACAATATTATTATAAAATAAATACTTACCCAAAAACAAGAATTCTTTATACTGTACAGTGTCCTCACATATTCTGTATACTTAACAGTTTTACTGTTTGTAAACCAGTCACGCAAATATTTTTCAAAACCAGACATCAACATTTTATGTTCCTTTTCTTCAACCCTCAAGTCTTGGAAAACAAACAAAAAGCAACTAACAACATGGACATCATGAGTTTTTAGTGATTCAGACTGCAAAACAGACTTAATACGTTTTGTAATTGAGGTTTTCTAAAAAAAAGAATAAAATATTTAAAAGAAAATGAAGTAATTTAACTTTGAAGAATAAACACTATTTACATTTTTAAAATGTCAATAAATTTGTTCATTTCCTTTCTAGAAGCCCATTGTGGGGATTGTAGCTATCAACAATGTCAACCTTCATCTAATGAAAAGGTACCCCAACATAGAGTTGAGTTAACATATATTATAGACTAGTGAATTGGAATTGTATTTTTGCAGTACTCCCCGACCAGAATTTTACCTGTGATAGAATTCGATGAATGGGATACCACTAGTTGATTCATTGCTGTTTTGTGCGAAGCCGGGAGAGCTGTATTAAGATCACCGTACTTTTAAATTCTGAACGTGAATAGCTGTATTAAGTTCACGGTCGTGGTCGTTCCTGTGTTGCCATTAGCTCTGATTGAGACTGAGTAGCAACAGCACGAGGTGGATATTGTAACAGTCACAAATAGCAAGTCAACGTGTTTAATGGGAACCATCCATGGAAGTAGGCGTGTTCAAATAGAAGGGGGAGTTTCTGTCAAGGGAGTTCACATCATCTCTGAAGGTCACCAATGTGGGTATAGTAGTTATCAACAATGTCAACCTTCAACTATGAAAAGGTACCCCAACATAAAATCGAGTTAACATGCATATACTAGTGAATTGGAATTGTTTTTTTTTTGTAGTGGTAGATACACTACTTCCATACTTTTTAGAAATATTTTTTATTTGAATTACTACATTTTGTAAGAAGTGAGATTCTCACCCTCTTTTTCTTACCATCTTTCTTTCGTTTCATTATCTCTTCCAAGACTCTCCCTCCATTCCAAATTTTCAAGCCCTTTCCTTCTTTCTTACGAACTGTTCTCAATTAGAAATTCAAAATACCTAAGACTCTTAAGACCATAGCATAGTGTAGCTAACAATAAAACACAAGCTAATAAAAAAAAAAAAAAAAAAAAAAAAAAAAAANGAAAAAAAAAGAGTAAAAAAAAAAAAAATTCCCACGTTCTATAAGTAAAATTAAGTAGTTTCTTGTCAGTAGCAGTATAGTAGTAGTTTTTTCTAAAAAATTACAAGGTAATAAATTAATCTATTTATTTAGAACAGACAGAGTGATGGATTTTTAAAAACTTTACATAATAGCTTTTCTGAAACTCTTTCAGGTCTGTAAATTTATTTTATAAAATTTGTTTAGACAACGAAGAACAGAAATAAGTCAATTTTAGATGCGTGACAAAATATTATCTCACATGTCCCGTATTGCTGTGAGGAATGTTTAATATCACCAGTTTTTACTTGGCCAACACAGTACTGGCATCACTTTTCCTGGTAAACTTTATATAAAAACTTTTTTGAAACTCTTTCAGGTCTGTAAATTAATTTTCTAAAACTGGTACACTTGGCCAACACAGTACTGGCATTACTTTTCCTGGTAAACTTAATATAAAAAATTTTCTGAAACTCTTTCAGGTCTGTAAATTTATTTTCTAAAACTGGTACACTTGGCCAACACAGTACTGCCATTACTTTTCCTGGTAAACTTTATATAAAAACTTTTCTGAAACTCTTTCAGGTCTGTAAATTTATTTTCTAAAACTGGCATACTTGGCCAACACAGTACTGGACTGGCATTACTTTTCCTGGTAAACTTTACATAAAAACTTTTCTGAAACTCTTTCAGGTCTGTAAATTTATTTTCTAAAACTGGTATACTTGGCCAACACAGTACTGGCATTACTTTTCCTGGTAAACTTTATATAAAAACTTTTCTGAAACTCTTTCAGGTCTGTAAATTTATTTTCTAAAACTGGTACACTTGGCCAACACAGTACTGGCATCACTTTTCCTGGTAAACTTTATATAAAAACTTTTCTGAAATTCTTTCAGGTCTGTAAATTTATTTTCTAAAACTGGTACACTTGGCCAACACAGTACTGGCATTACTTTTCCTGGTAAACTTTATATAAAAACTTTTCTGAAACTCTTTCAGGTCTGTAAATTTATTTTCTAAAACTTGCTTACTTTTCCTGACAGTGACTTTACACCATTTTTTATCGATCCTATTAAGACCCCATGAAAAAAATTCTGATATTTTTCGCTAGAAATCAGCTTTGTCATCCTTTTCTATAAACTTTTAGAAGCATAGAAAATCAACTCACCAAAAACCTAACGTAAACACGATTATTTTACATGAATCAAGATCTTTTTATCATTCTTAAAAGAGAAATATTTTGTATAAACTTTATTGAAAGCAGTGTTATATATTTTTTTGGCTTATCAAAATTTTAATTCAAAAGAATTAACAATAAGCCAAATGCAATTGAAAGAAAAAAAATCGCTGATCTGAAGGAAGAAACTTTTACACATGAGGAGTATGCAAAGTGTGAGATTATGATTTGTAAATTTATTAAGGAAAAAAAACAGAGGAAAAACAATGGTGGTGCCTGAAGTTCTGAGATAGAACACAGAAGTCAGAGTTGTAGACCAAAAGCCTGAGAGTTGGCAGGTCTAAATAAAATTTTTTTTAATTATTCAATATAATTTTTTAAAATTAAAAACACTGAATTACAACGTAAATTTTCTTTAGTCAGAAAAAAACATTTAAAAATAAAGTTGTTTTTGTAAAATATTTCATAAAAATACATACCAGCCAATCAGCTTTAGGAGTTTCTCTAACATATTTTTTAAGAATGCGTAAGCATTTTGTTGCAAATATATACATTTTTTCATTGGCAGACGTTAAAGCATAAATAATACATTCAATTACAGATGATACGTTTTCTGTTTCTAAACTTTTACTCATAATGCACAAAATTTGCAAGGAGCTTTCAAATAATTCTTTCTCATCTTCTTGAAGTGACTTAAAATCCTTAGAAATAACTTTCGCACATTGTTCAAGAAGAAATTCCTTTAGAAAAAATCCTGCATTAAGATTTGTGTTGAAATCTAGAATAAAAAAGGCAATTTTTAATGTAATAAAAAAATTTAAAACTACAAAATTTGAACACAAGGAAACAATATACAATAACTATAGAGACATTTTTACTTTTATAACCACATGATAAGATTTTAAAATTCTCCCTTTTATTAATTAAATGCAGTAGAAACCCTATTGTTCAATACCAATAAGACCCAGAGTATGTCAGATAATTGAAACAGTTGGATAATCGGAGGAACTTCTTAAATCAATTTTGTGAGTGTATAATCAAAAAACTATAAGTAAAAATACTCAAAACAATTAGCGAGTTAAATAAAGTTTGAGAAAAACATTTGATTGTGTTTCACTTTTCAATTTTAAATAATATATTTTTCAATTTTAATTAATTTTAAATAAAAATATTAAAGAAGTTTCTGCCATGGTGACAAAGTTTGCACGTTTGTGTATATTATGAATATCTGGTTCGAGAATTTAAAAAATGTGTATAAAAATATTAAAATAATAATTACTATTAATAATCGGCATTAAAATGTTCTAGTATTCAAGTCTATTTATACTTATTTCAAAGAAGTTTCTGCAATGGTGACAAAGTTTCCACGTTTGTGTATTGTATATTATGAATATCTGGTTAGAGAATTAAAAAAATGTGTATAAAAATATTAAAATAATAATTACTATTAATAATCGGCATTAAAATGTTTTAGTATTTAAGTCTATTTATACTTATTTCAAAGAAGTTTCTGCAATGGTGACAAAGTTTCCACGTTTGTGTATATTATGAATATCTGGTTAGAGAATTAAAAAAATGTGTATAAAATATTAAAATAATAATTACTATTAATAATCAGCATTAAAATGTTTTAGTATTAAAGTTTATTTTACTTATTTCAAACGCCTTGTAATTAAAATGCTGTTTGGACAAAAAATAATAAGCAAATTTATGTTTAAAATTACATGTGCTGGTTAAATATAGCATTTCCTTAATTTTTGATAAATATATCAGCCTGTGTATTTGTTTCCAGCATGAATTTTCACTTCATTTAAACTATGAGCTTAGCAAGCTTTAATTTTGATTCGCCTGTTTCGATATTTTTTACATATTTTGTAACGACTCAACTTCTATGACAGCGCAATGTTGAAACAACCAAAAAACACATTTTTTTAATATTATGTGTGAACAACTTAATGCAGAGGGACAAAAAATATCATAAAATTATCCAAAAAATATTAGCAATCGATTACAAAAAATCCTAATGCAATTCGAAAGATAAGTGAAAGTTTAATCTGTCGCTATTATTTTCCCGAATTTCAACAATGGAATTTGATTGCGCCCAAACTAAATGATGTTAGTAATAGGTAATTGTTTACAAACCAACTCAGAAAAATTTGCATAGAAAAAATATGATCCAAATTGCTGCTTCCATTCTCAAGTTTTCAGTTTTGCTAATATATACACCATGACAAGTTCTCATAGACCCTTCAAAGCATGTTAAAAAACTAAATAAGTGTTCCTGACGTCCTAATTCTATTCAGAAAATTTAGTGTACGGTATACAGTGGAAAGTCGCGTATCCGGAATCGGTGGGACTTTCGAAAGTCCGGATATTAGATTTTTCCGCATAATAGGCCCCTAAGGTAAAGAAGGCTTAAAACGATCTGAATCTAAGAAGCAAAAAATAAATAAACAATATTTTTCAGGCAATAATGTTTCAGTATTAGAATGATATCTAATCAATCAAAAACAAAATATTAGACAAAAAAAATAATTATTGCTATTATAAAAATAAATATAGAAAACGAAAAAAATTTGACAGTTACGAAAATATTAATTGATCTCTCCGCCATTTTGAACTAGAATGATTCAAGCAAGAAAGGGAAATTCCAGTCATTCATTAAGGTGGGTAAGTGGAGAAGAAAAATTCATTTCCTCCTTACTTGTCATTCAAGTTGAGGGCGGGGAAGTGACAAATTCTTATTTTCTCTCCCATCATTGGCCATCAATCAAGCATAAAGGCGTGGCATACTGATTGGGTTCTCTTTATTTTTTTCTTGTGTGACTGAAAGTGATTCTTCCTCCACTTTAACGTTTGCTATGTTTAACCTTCTTCACAGCTTTTTCTTCTTCGTTTTTTTAAGAGAGAGAGGGGAAGATGAAGAAATGTTTGTTTACTTTGATTGTTAAAAAGTGTCTGGGAAATCAACCCTTCCAGAAAAGGGACGTCCGGATATGGGACGTTACACTAGTAGTACAACATATTTCAAGCTTATATGTTGTACTACTTATAATTTCTTCAGTGTCTGCTAAGATAAGAAGGAGGCAGCGGGTGAGAGAAATTCTTTCACTCTGGGGATGTGCTGGTCTTTTCAGACGAGAAACAATTTGTTTTACTGCGAAGTCTCAACTAGGGCTGGGCAATGTCAGAATTTCGATATTGTGGTATANTTATCAGAAAGCATGATGAGATGTCCTCAGACAAGACAGAAGCAGATCTGGCAAACCGTGGCGTGTTCAGACAAGAGACAATAAAAAATATCAGGGAAAGGATACGATGAAACAGACGAAGAACTGCTAGAAAGCTAGCCCAAGAGCTCAAAATATCGAAGAGATCAATGTTAAATCTTTTGTGAAAGGACCTTGGGTGCACGGCTTACAGAAAAAGCAAAATTCACGCACTGCCAAGATAAAAAGGAGGCAGAGGTTGAAGAAATTCATGTAAGGTATGCTGAAGATGAATTTTCCTTTTCAGATGAGAAACTTGTTTTACAGCAAAATTTTAATACCCAAAATGATTGAATATGGTCAATTTCTGTTGATAACATCCATTATCGAAATGTTTTGCCTGTTCTAATTTGGAGGGCTATTTCAAAAAGATGTAAATTCTCATTAGTTTTCATTGAAAAGGGAATAAAAACCAATGCCTAATATTCTAGAGCTGAGGTTTCAGAAATTTTTTACTTCCAAGTGTCCAGAAAATGCATGGGAATATTTTTGCTTCCAAAAAGATGGTGCTTTTTCTCATACCACAGATGCAGTTTAGGAGTGGTACAGTGAACATTTGGCTGACTTTTTGATGAAGAATGAATGTACTCCCCCAACCTGAATCCGCTCGCTCATTTTGTTTGGTTATACATGCTCTCCCAATTTAATAATTATAAAAGCACCAATCTGAGCTAATTCAAAAATGTATTTCGAAAGGTATGGCAGGAAATGCGATTGATTTAAGAAGAAACTTAAGCTCGTTAAGAAAGTAAAAGGCAGTATTATTTCAAAGCAGTTATTGAGAAGATACTTAATTTTATGCAAAATGTTTTTGCATGATTTATTATATATTACTGTAATAAAAATTTCAAAGTGCATGAGAATGTCTTGGTCCCTGTGTATGTATAGATATATAATCTTTGTAAAGTGATTATCAGTTACAAACTAAGAAGTGTTTTAGCATGAGAAGACAAATGCATGCAAAACTTGTTGGCCATTTTTTAGATTACCGACGAAATTCACTTATTTGGGATTGTTTCACCAGCTGAACTGACAGTTAATGGGAAATCCATAGTGAAAAAATAAATAAAACTTGAGTACTAAAAACTAATGAAATAATGAATACTTACAGTCTGAAAGAGAGTTCTTTTTAAATGATTGTAACAGACAGAAACCCTTTAGAATTCCAATTATAACCTTAGTAGGGCATATGGAATATTCCTTAAGCATTTCAAAGCATTGGTCGTAAATACCCTTTATGTATATGTCCAAATTTGAAACTGTATTCTTCTTAACAATTTTTTGCAAACATGAGTATGCCTGCAAAAGAAATTGATTTTAATATGCAAATTTTCAGAATCTCTAAAAAAATAAATAAGAACAGTCAACTCTAATATTTTTTTGACTGTGGAATCCTAATTGAACGAGCATCTTTTGGCAAAATTCCAAGTTTATAAATAAAATAAGTAGTTAGGAATTGATCAATAATTATTATTATTTTGAAACTATTTAATGAGAAGAATGAAATTTATTTTAGCCATGGTTTTATTAGTAAAAAGTCTTAAAATTATAGATTTTATATCAAACAGTTGAATTCCCAAGCTTGGAATGGCACTTGTCTAGTTTAACCTTTTGCTTATGGCTGGTACAATATGTGGACTGCATGTGATGGTACAACACAGAACACCGTAAACAAAGGGTCTTTGTCTAGTAATGGCTTATACATAAACTTAAAACGTATGTGTGCTGAGTTTTATTCTTCAAAAAAGAACTGCTATAAACATTGATAATTGTTTTCAGAGAAATATAATTCCTTTTTATAGGATTTGATCATTTTATTCTGAATTGAAAAGTTTGAAGAGAATGAGTGATGCAATACTCAGTATATTGCTATTGGAAGAAATAATTTCGTAAAAATTTTGCTATTTCTTTTTTTGCTGGTATTTTAAGTAAGGAATTTTAAAAAAATTATCAAAATGTGAAATAGACGATGGTTTATTGTTTTGATACAAGTATTATGACGAACTTAATAAAATCATTACTGGCTTGAAAAATTAAAATCTTAGATCCCTTGTGAGAGTACCATAGAGTTTACAACACTATTTGGGAACCACTGCAATGGAAGACTGAAAAAAAAAACTAAAAAAAAAACTAGCAGCAGTAACAAGGAAAACTCTTAACATCAGAAACGATCTAAACTTCTTTTATTGCACACACTTAGTTTAAAGTTTACACTAATTTTAGTATATATATTTTCAAACATTTAAAAATAGACAGTTCCAGATAGTTTTATATTTATTCATTATTTTTTTATTATCTTCAACAGGCAGCTGTTTTTAAAACTAATTTGAAACTGTAATTGACAATACTATATATAGACAAGGGCAGGGATAGCCTGGTCGGTAGGGCGCTGGGTCCATGCCCGAGAGTTCATGGGTTCGAATCCCACCAGCAGAAGACTACCCGTGTAGTTGGTGACTGATGCACGTTAAAATTCTGTTGAAAGTTCTGTTAAAAGTCCTCCATGTTTCCATAACAAACCAATACCTCTGGGGGTACTGGATTGGAGATCAATCGTTCTTGGATTCAGGTCAAAATTACGATCTGTGGATAAATGAATGGGTCCGCCTTATAAACAGGTGTGCTGCATGGTGTGGCAGAAGTCGAATTCTTGGCCATAGATGGCGTTCACTGAAAAACAAAAATCGCACACTCTGCCTTAAATCTCCTCGGTTTCACCAAGCAGGCTCGTCCGTGTGGCAAGTGGCATTAGAGCCAACCAACCATATATAGACATCATAGAAATTATTAAAGCTAATCAAACAGTGTACATCCGTAAAATTGCGTAAGAATGGAAAGGGGTAAAAATTTACCACAACTGCAACCCATTGGTCAAGATACGGCCTCCCAAAGTTTTACTTCCTTCAATTATAAAATTAAAAAAACTGCATGTATGTTGCAGTAGGATGGTTAAACTTCCAACACTTGACTAGGAGGATTTATCTCGAATAAAGATTGTTTTTAATTTTCATTTCTCAACCCTTCATGTTCGGTTCAGTTTTTATATTTAACTCAAATATTTAATAATCTGTATTTAACTCAAATATTTAACAAAAATTCTTTTCACCTGCTATAAGTTTCTTTCAAGTTCATCAAAAATTATTTGAGCAAAAAAAGATAATACTATGTACCTTACTTCTAACTGCTTCACTCGGATTAATCAAAGCATCAAAAAACAGCCTTAAAACACTTTCTAAATCTTGAGAACTAGCTGCAGAAATGTAGTCAACAGCTTGATCCAAACCTCGCCTGAAAATTGAAATTTTTTAGTTTAATTGAAGAATAGGCCTAAACAAGGACAATAAAACATAAAAAAATTTAAAAATATTATGCAATAGAAATGTTAAAAGAAATACTAATTTAAATTGGTTGCAATACGTCACCAAACACTAAATAGACCAAAATATATATTTTTAAATTTTTCAAAAACTTTTTACTTTTGGAAACTGCAAGGATAATTTGAAGTAGGATTTGATCAGGTTTGGAAAAATTTTGTTAAAAAAAAAGTGATTTTTGAAACTTGGTGGATTACTTAAAGTCGATTGGAATAGTAATAACTTTATTGAGATTTCATATTTCAAATTTGATTTGTCATTAACATTAATAAAAAGGTCCAGATATTTAAAGGGCGCAAATTTGCAGACTAGCAAGTAGCAATTTGTTAGTTAAAAAAAACAAACAAATGCTAGTTAGAGAAAATTAGAAGTAATGTCTAATGGTCTGGATTTCAGATTTTTTCGTCTTAGTTATTTTTCAAATTACAATAATTTTTAATACAATGTTACTATGACACGCAAATTAGAATTATCACTTCTTGATTATATCGATTAACTTGATTATATCGATAAACAAACTAATTATGCATCAAAGTTGTCAGGTAAACAAAATAAAATATATCACGTGTTACAATAAAATACATAAAAATATAATAAATCTAAGAAAGAATTAGGTTTCAACATTTTCAATGTGCAATACAGAGTTGTNTGTTAAAAAAAAAAGTGATTTTTGAAACTTGGTGGATTACTTAAAGTCGATTGCAGTAGTAATAACTTTATTGAGATTTCATATTTCAAATTTGAATTAGAATTATCACTTCTTGATTATATCGATTAACTTGATTATATCGATAAACAAACTAATTATGCATCAAAGTTGTCAGGTAAACAAAATAAAATATATCACGTGTTACAATAAAATACATAAAAATATAATAAATCTAAGAAAGAATTAGGTTTCAACATTTTCAATGTGCAATACAGAGTTGTATTTAATTAGCTTTATTTTGTAGGCCAACAAATGCAGTAATTATTTTCTCTTTCCTATTTTGTAAATCAATACACAAATTAAAATTCGAAAATAAATTAAAATTCGAAAAATGCGTGAAATAACTCGCAAAATAAAGAACACGAAGAGAATAAGACCATAGCTGCCAACATGGACAGGAAAAATTCCAGTAGATATAACGAAATAATACAAATTTTATGATAATTGTCACAAAATATACTATATATTTTATATATAGGAAATTTTTTAGGGATTTTTATAATCAACTGCTATATTTTCCAGTTATGATTTCACATTACATGATCTTGAAAGGTTATGCATTATGTTCATTCAGAATTTTGAATAGTAATAGGCATTTAATTCATCAAAGATAGTTAACTGATTTTTATAAATGAGGCTTGCTTTATTATGTATTAATGGCACTTATTTAAATATTCAAGCAAACAATAATTTGCACAAAAATTCTATTTCAATAGGGATTTTTTAAGGAAACTTACTGAATTTTAGAGAATCTTTTAAATATACAAAAACCAGGAGCATTTTTATTAAACCAGTAGACCAGGAGAAACTGGCAAAATACAGTAGTCTACTGTATAATCCAGTAAAGTTGGCAGCTATGTAAGACTCCTTAAAAAAGAGATACTAACATAAGTGTTTGTAAAATATGGTGTTCTTTAACACCAGTAAGACTGAAACTTAGTATATATCCATATTTCCCTAAAGTAGTCCCCTAAAGTAGTAGTGACTGGATTAAAAAAGAATAAATGATGCTTAAAAAAAGTTTTTTAAAATTAATTTTTAAATTTTTTTATATTATTTACAGTTATTTAACAAGTTATTAGTAAATATAAACAATAAAAAAATTTTATTATGTACAAAAAGTCACAAAATTCTAAGAAAATGTGTCGTTATAGACATCATTGTTTTTCTAATTGAAATTAAAAAGCAGTCAAAATGACTTCCTTGGGCGATCTAGTGCTAAAGAAAAAAAAAATGAAAGAACGAACATCATTTCTAGAGCGAACTATCTTTTAAACTTTCATGAATTCTGAATTATTTTATTTTATATTATTAATTTTAAATTCTAACTGAAGCCAGTCATTACTGATTTTTTTGAAAGTCTCAAATGAGAAAAAATCATGATTATTTATTTCCTCTCTGATGGGCAAGAAACACATCTTTGAAAAATAATTCTGCAGAAAAAATAGAATTTTTCGAAAAATTATGCAGAAAGGAAAACCAGAAACATTTAGACAACAACATCTGCTACATTTTAGATTTTCAAATTCATGACTTTCCATGATTAATTCCAAGAATTTTTCATGACTTAACGAAATTACTATTCTCTCCTACAACAGCACAACAATAAATTTAAAAAGGCATTATAATTAAATTCATTGAAATAATAGGTATAATAAAAAAACTGTTTTACTCTACATTTTCCTACTTAAACATTTTAAATTTAAAAAACAGAGTAAAGAAAGAGTTGAAGCAATAAAATAGCTTAAAAAAATACAAAAGCAAATAATTTTTTTCCCCTTTCTTCTGCAGAATTACATTCTAAAGATACTTTTCTTGTTCATCGGAAAGGGGAGAAATACTCCTGATTTTTCTGTTCTCATTTCGGAATAAAAAAAATTCGCCAATGACTAGCTTGCTTCAGCTAAAATTTTGAATTGATAAAATAAAAATAAATAAAAATTCTGAAATCACAGAAGTTTAAAAGATAATTCGCTCTAGAAATATTTTTCTTTCATTTCTTGAAAGAACAGCATAATTTTTAAAGAGCACGATAAAAACATTTTATATTTTAATCAATTATGACTGTATGTGGGGATTTTGTAACAAATTCAGATATTCGGAACACCATGAAAATGGGGGGAGAGGGTACATTCCATTTTAAAAATAAGATTTTTTGTCGACCTAAATCTATGACTTTTCACGATTTTTTTTTTTAAAATTGGTTAAAATCATGACATTTCATGACAAATTTTGTTCAATACTGAAATTCATGATTTTTCCTCACTTTCCAGGTGTGCGGGATACCCTGCACAAATTTTCAAAAATTGGAAGGAAATGCAACAATTTCTATAACGCTCTGTGACAATGTCGCCGTGTTGCTGCAATTCTGTCACGGCAAATCTCATAAGGTAAATAAGCATAACAAATTTCAAGATTTCTTTACAAGCATAAAATTTTCATTTAAAAACATAATGTTTAAGGTCTTACTCTGCAAGCATTGTGACACCTTCTGATATACACTTTGTAGAACTTTCAATAACATAGAGCAATGCTTTCATAATTGCAGATTCTTGAACTGAACTGAATCGAAGGAAGAACAATTTCTTACACTCTGAACCCAATAAAAACAACAATGCTTCACACCTGAAAAAAGTAATAAAAAATTATAAGTTCAAAATCATTCAATATAATGTGGACGCCTGTGGCAGAATCACAGTGACACGACAACATTGTTGCAGAACATTACAGAGTTCTTGCAGAAAGAATTTTCTCTTGAAAAGTAAAAAAAAAAAATTACTTTTCTTTTCAACAGATATTTAAGCATAATATTTGAATCATGCATTTCGATAATCACTTTTTACACTGATAGTATCCTAAGTCAATGTAATGTTTCGTATGTATTTTCGACATTTATTTTCACATGGATTTTAATATCCCGATATATTTCAAACATTCTGAAAAATTCAAATCGTGCATTTGAGTATTTACTTTTTAATGCAATAATTCCATCGAATTTTTGGCAGTTATTGCTACTGATTTCTCAATAATTTTTAAATCTGATCTTTTTCATATGATATTATTTATTACAACAACCTAATCTCAAAATGAAACACGCATTTGAGGCGTATGATTCGCGTGATTTAGCTGTAGATCTTTTTATCGGCAATTACTAATACCGATTTCATGATTTTTAATTATTTTTTTAATTGTGATGATTATTTACAAAAGGTGAAGAAGGAAATAATTTGAACGTCCCCCCCCCAACAAAATGCGAGAATATCGTCCATAATATTAGAATTAAAAATTACTACACGTTCAAAGAAAATAAAAATTATATCGTTTTTTCTTTCATAAGCACAGTGCTTTTGTTATTTTAAATGAGTAACATATATGTTTGTCATTATTAAAAGTATCTTGCAGAAAGATATTAGTGGTAGAGAGTTTTGTAGTAGAGAGCTCGAAAAAATTCTGCCACAAGGATGTGGACAAGTAGCAGATGACGTAGAAAACAATTAAAAAAAACATAATTTGAAAATAAAAATACGCTTTTAATTTTCTTTATTGCTTTAATTATTATTTTTCACTTATTAGAATAAAGATTCTAACAAAGTATTTACTAAAGCACATTCAAAAGAAGTAAGTAAATCTAGAAGCTTATTCTGGAACATTCCTTCAAACTTTGTCATTGTTTTATAAAACTTTAGTCATAACAGAATATAGCTCTTTCCCATTTTTTGAATTAGACAGCATTTGCCTTGATTATAGAGCATTTATCTTGCTTTTATTGTAATTTATGGAAATCTCTTTGAGGTTACTTTTTACTTTCAGGAGCTCATTAATTTCGGATTAGAACATTCTTTAACATATTCTTTTTATGCAGTATACAAGTAATATCCAGTACAATCAAAAATAAAAAGCAAGAAGTTGAACCTTTTGTCCAAACCCATTCGCAATGAGTCCCGCAGTGGGCTGATCGTGAAGACACGGTTCCCAGTAGAACACCGAAGTCAATCATCACTGACTGCGGTCAGTAAGCGGGTGGGTGACCACTTTGATCAGCCTGCGTAGGGACCGAGGGTGTGCGGTATCAGTCGTCGTTAAACTGTTCTACCGTAAAGTGCTTGACTTTGTGAGCAAGTCATCGGGCTATCAAAGGGGAGCCATCCCCTCTGCAGAGGATCAAAATTGCGATGGCATGTCTTAAGATCATCCTCAGGGATGTTTTCCAGACCGCCGCCAATAGCCCATTGTGCAGCTCTAGTGCGACATAAATAAAGTACCTACCTACCATTAATAATGAATGATGTGCATGACCAAATCGCTAAAAAGATTATCAGAATTAAATAAATAATACCAAAAAACTCAAGTGAACACATATTATTTGGTTAAAAAACTTTATTAGCTTAAAATATGTAGATGGAAATAAAAGTTGACATGTTTCAAGTGCTCAAAAATAAGTGCCCATTCTCAAGACTTGCCACACATGAATAAGAAGAAAATAATTTGAAATATAAAACAAAGTTGCCATCGAATAATGGAAAATAAAAGGGAGAAACAAAACTAGAAAAACCACATTAGCCAAGAGTAAAATAAATATGGAAAAAAAAAAAAAACAGAACAAGAAAAACCACTGTGGCAGAGAGGGGCAAATCAGGGTAAAATGCATTTCCACACATTATGGCGAGGTGGTGAGGAATTAATGCCATTAACAAGGAAATCAGCATTGAAATCTTGTTTCTTAATAAGATAAAATATTAAAGAAATATATTAAAGGTAAATAATAATAAATTGAATAAAAGCTATAGAGAAAAGTTCATTTTGAAAATATAAGACATTTTACAAAAAAATAGAAATTATATCGATATTGAGGCAAACATGCAAGCAGTTGTAAATTAAGGAATTTTTTTTACATCTTCTGCATCCTTGTACAATTTGTAGGATTCTACTCATTGTATTGAAAAAAAAAAGAAAGAAAGCTTAGAAAGGTTAAGATAAAGTTTAAAATTGAACCTTATTGAGAATTTTTCGCCTAAAGTTCACTTTGCTTTTTAATTAAAAAATATATATGTAAAAAAATAAAATTACCCAAAATTTTTTTCCCATGGTGACTCTGCATAACAAAGGGCACAAAGTTTATCAAACAATGTCTTGAAATAATTAAAGCTCCACAGAGTTTTTTCCTAAGAAATTTTAAGAAATAAAATTAATAATAATTTTTCAAAACATATTTATAGCACTGTATGAAATTTAAAGATTACCTGTTCAGCTGAAAAGAACCATCCAACGGAAATTATAATGGTTTTAAGAAATTTAAGTCCAAACATGCTTTTTTCTTCAATATGCTGATGTGAGCAGGACATGTAATCGATAAAAGCATCTATAAGTAATGCTGGATTAACAACATCCCTTCCATAATAAAGCATAGGATTTAATTCTAGAAGTATTGCAAGCAATGTGTAATGTAGAACTACATTTCGAAAAAATTCTTGGCATCTTTGATCTCCGTTCTTTGTAGTTTCCATTGTAACTTGAGCTTTAGAGAATAAAAGTAACATTCATTATTAAACTAAATTTATTATTTTTTTTTATAGTTTTTAAATCACTTAGTAAATAGAAAACTTATAGATGGTTTTGCTATAATACTACTCTGAACAAAAAATGGGAATATAAAGAAACAGTACAAAAAGCACTTATTTTCAAAATCACAATATAATAAACCAGGGCTTGAAAAAACTCAGAAATTTTACCCGTCCCCGAGGACGGCTTGTCCAACAATGTACCCGTCCTCCTTTTAAACTAACCAGTCACTTCTAAATAAATAAAAATATAATTTTCCCTTATTTATTACAAACATTTATATAAATTGCACAATGAATTAGTAGTTACTAGGATTACAAATACTAGAATTACATTATACAGTAATAAAAGAAATATTAGGTTACTAATAGTAACTTAGTATTTTGTTTATGAAATAATTTATTTCTTTTACGAAATAATTTAAATGACAAAGGCAAGTTATCTGGAATGTCAATTAACAGGAAAATGGCCGTTGGCGCGGACGTCGCATTTGAGAAATTCATTGTCCTCGGGGAATTTTTGACCGCCGAGGATGGGCGGACGGGCTATTTTTCGAGCCCTGTAATAAACACTTATTTTCAAATCACAGTACAATAAGCACTTACTTTCAAAATCAACATTTTTCTATTATGGGCTATCCAGGGATTTTTCTCGGAATTTGCCGCAATTTTTCTTTTAAACAAAAATAACTTTGAAAATAAACTTAATAACACTGTCATCATTTTATGGAGAAGATTTAAAAAAATCAATCTTATATACAGGTAAAAAATTTTCTACTTAATCTTTAAAATTTTTTATAATCATTTAAAAAATATAAACCCTCCTGGCATCTCCTCTCTCTCTAAGTTTCTTACTTCAAGCAGCAAGCACATTTAGAAAGATGTTACCTAAAATGTCGAGGGTCAGACAAAAGGTATGCTTTCCTTCTGCTTCAATTTGTGGTTAAAAGGGGTGATTATCGGTCAAGGTGGTCCAGACAGTTTGGTGGATAGACAATCTTACACTTTTTTCTGAAATATCAAGCAACAAAGATGACTTTTTTTCTGATAAGATGATTGCTTTCAGGTTATGTTACACTCTTTCTTGTCCCTTCCTCTTTGATAATGATAGAGTTAAAAAATAACATTGAAATGGTTTTTCAAAAGTTCCTTGTAATTCTTCTGAATCGATTCTTGCTACTGATAATTTTTCTTTCTTGGTTCTAGTGATTTCTCAGATATTCCCCTGCTACCTCATAATTTTTTTTAAATGTATGTATTTTTTAAATGGCCTCATTTCCAAATTCAAGTAGGGAAAGAACAAGGTCGTTGATATACATGTTAGTAACAAGTCAAAGTTATCTTTTTAATCAATATTAATGATATTTTTAAATTTAAAGAAATAAAGGGTTGCCACAGAAAAAAATGAACAAAATAGTTGCTTTTAGTATCCTAGAGCATGAAAACAGTTGCCTAAATAAGAACAAAAATTTTTCAATAATATTACTAAAATTTTATTAAATGACTTAATTGTTCATACACAATGATCCATTTAATCAAGTTTTGCGGCAAATATGATAATTTTTATATAAACGTTAGTGTTCTATCAATAAATTTTTATGTAAAAAAATTGTATACTTTTAGAAAATTAAATACTTCAATTTCTAGAAATCATTCAAAAAAATACTTTACATTAAAAAACACATACTTTCTTTTCTTTCTAGCAATAACCGTTGAAAAGGCGACTGAGAAACAATATAGACTTACAACGGAATCTAAGCAAATTGAGAGCATTAAAAAGTGACGACTCTTTGCAATTCAAAATTTTTAACATATTTTACTTCTTTTTTTGAAAAAAAAAATTTCTTGTTTTTAGAAGCTCCCGCGGGCTGCAGGTTGTCAACCCAATTTATGCTGAAAAACATAGCTGGGAGTACAGAAAAGTCTCAGGCTAAAAATAGGTGCAAATAGTCGCCGGTGGCAACCCTAGAAATTGTTAATAGGGCTTCCAATAATGTTAGATAGGAAAAATAATTGCAGTTCAGTAGATATCATTTACTTAATTCACATATTACTTCCCTTTTTCTTTAAAATTAAGTAAAAAAAAAGCTTTAGTTAAATGCTACTGTTTTAAAAATGGATCATCATAAACATACTTCAAATTTTTTAGTTTCCTTAGAAACTTTTTAAAAGTGCTTTTATTGAATTTTAAGTTACTTGAATAATCCATTTTTAATATGTCATTTAAATGTTTAAGTCAAAATTATTAGCTGTTCTTATGACTATTTATAAAAATGATTAAAAATGTAAATTTCTATTTACACTTGCAGTTTAAGCAGTGCTGATAAAGGTGAAAATAAACTAATAAGTCGAAAATAAAACTAATATGGTTGAAAATAACTCGAAATATGAAATTTTGCATACAAGGAATAAATGTTAGTACAAGAATCATTGTAAGAATATCATTTCAAGAATCAATATATTTAGGTGTTGTAATTTTGTCTATTGCTTTTAAATTCAGGTGAATGATGTTCATCTGAATTTTGCATACAAGGAATAAATATTAGCACAAGAATTATTGCAAGAATATCATATCAAGAATCAATATATTGAGTGGTTGCAATTCTGTCTATTGCTTTTAAATTCAGGTGAATGATGTTCCCCTGAATTTTGCATACAAGGAATAAATATTAGCACAAGAATTATTGCAAGAATATCATTTCAAGAATCAATATATTGAGTGGCTGCAATTTTGTCTATTGCTTTTAAATTCAGGTGAATGATGTTCCCCTGAATTTTGCATACAAGGAATAAATGTTAGCACAATAATTATTGCAAGAATATCATTTCAAGAATCAATATATTGAGTGGTTGAAATTTTGTTTATTGCTTTTAAATTCAGGTGAATGATATTCCCTTGAATTTTGTACACAAGGAATAAATATTAGTAAAAGAATTATTGCAAGAATATCATTTCAAGAATCAATATATTGAGTGGTTGAAATTTTGTCTATTGCTTTTAAATTCAAGTGAAAGATGAAAATGTTGGAGCAAGCAAACTTTTAAAGCAGTTAAAAATAAAGCTTATTGCAAAAGTGTTACACAATATCAAAGAGATAAGAAAATAAATAAAATACAAAGGTGAAACAAAAAAAGAAAAAATAAACTAAGTAAATCAGATTATACATTTAATTTGTTATTTTGTTACTGCCTCCTCTACAAACCATGCATTTTTTAAAAAGCAATTTGATATAAATGTTACTTTAAATAAAAGCTCTGTTAAGTTGTGAACTTTAAACTCATCTGCATAAAGAATAATGAGTATTGTTACAAAGAATATAGTTAAAAAAATATATATACTTACCAAACATTGCACAAAAAGCAGACTTGTAGATAGGTTCATTTCTTAATACAGGGTCAGAATATCTATATTGAAAATTAATTATGCTTTTATTTGAAGATTATATTAAAGAAAATATTTATTATAGCAAGAGTTTATGAACAAGTTAAAAATTAAATATTTACTAGCTCATTTAAAGCGTGCAGTTTATGCACAGATGAAATTTATTTAAATTGTGATAGAGTGTAAAGAAAGGAGATCAATTTGTAGGTAATCAAAATTAGATTACTTTAAAATGCTTGCTTTAATAAGTTAATGTTTGGTCTTGTTTTAGCTGTTTAGTTACAGGGGTCTGTCCAGGCTGAATTTACTACCGTTTAGCGGTACCTTCACAAATTCAACTTTAGGAAAAACGGTAGTTTCACAAAATACTTTTTCTTAAAATTTTATTTTTGTATCCTTTAAGAAACGGTAAATCTATATTTTAACCATGTTTTTGCATTGATTTTTCAATATAATTTTTAATTTTTCACAAATTATGTCTAAATTTTCACAAAATAGGTACCTTTCACAAAAACCTAGACAGACCTCTGAGTTATAACATCTACTAGCTTTCTCATAAACATAGTTTTAGAATAACCCTAGGAATAGCATTTTATAAGATAGCTAGATAATTTAAACATGAAGATTGCAAACATAACTCAAAATAAAAAAAATGGAGTTATCTTGTTTTCTTAGGATTTAATGAATTCTATTGCACATAAGAAATATCTTAATTTAGGAGTATGTTATGAAATCAGACATTTTTTAAAATTAAATTATTAAAATGTTTTTTCCCAATCAGTTTTAACAAATATTATCACATTTTTTAGTTAGTAAAACTGCGTTTTGTTTTTAAAAGCCTTTTAGCCAAAAAAAAAAAAAAATGACTAATGTTTTAAATTTGTCATTTTAGTGTATAAAAGTCTTGTTATAGGATGACCTGTACTCCAGTAAGATCTAAAAAATACAGGCGAGGTACAATAAGGTTTATTATTTTATAGAAGAATTTTCTTTTCATATGCTTAACTAAAAATCTCTAGCAAATAAGCATTAATATCAGAATATAAAGATATTTTACGAAATCAAATACAGTACAGAACCTCTTATCCGGAAATCAGAATGCCGGAAAAATGGAACGAGCCTCAATACATTTTCTCACAATTTTTTTAAAAAATTTCTTTCTTCCTTAAAAGATTTCAGAATAATTATTTCTTTTTTAAAATATGTTTACCATCATTTTAGAAATAATCATTAGTTCCCTACACTTTCAAAAGAAGTAAAAGTCTTTTAAAATTATTCTAAATATATATATATATATTTTTAGCTGAGTTTGACAATAAAAAAAAAAAACAGCTTTTTGTAGCGATTCAGAAAACCGGAAAAATCAGTTATCCGGAATAGCGATGGTCCTGATCGTTCCGGATAATCGGTTCTCTATTGTATAATGTGCATAGACAGAATTATAATTATATATGCAATTACACCAAGATCAAACAAATAAAAATGCTGTTCCACCTTAATTATATAAGCCCTGCTTCATAACATCAGGTAATATTTGTTTTACGTTAAACAGCAAATTTAATGTAAGTCACACTAAAATATCTTATTTTCATCACGAAATTATTTTCACGAATCATCACGAATTTAAGGGGTCACAGCAACCTTGCAACATTTTTTTTTTTTTTTTAAATAAAGGTATAATCATTCATTTTTTGGATGCTTAACATGCTCATTTAACTTACAATCAATAATTTATCCTAAAAAAAATAGTTAAACTGATTAATTTTTTTGAATTTTAAATTAAAATTGAAAAAATTTAAAATGTTTAAATCCCCAAGTCTTTTTCATTTTAACAGATTTTCAAAAAATATTCTTTTCTTAGTGCTTACAATATTCACCTTAACAATTTTGTGCATTCATTTGTTGATATATCAATTAGAACATTTTTTATAGATTATTTTGTAAAAAAGTAGAAAAGAAGGTTAAAAACTCCTGTTAGGTACATATAACATGCTGTAAAAATTTTAATACATCATAAAATGCTTATTCCATGCACAATTTAAATAAATGTATTATACTTAGGAAGAAAAAAAAAAGTTTACTTCAAAGCGTTATCTTAAATAAGATTATTAAGATTAAAATTTAATTACGATTAAAACACAAAATTCTCATCTATTAGAAAAGGCACTTTAAATTCTGTCTGCTGATCAAGTTTCTGTTTTAGGGCAATCTAAAATCATTCATAGCTTCTTTAAAAATGTAGATAGAGAGATGATTTTTTTTCAGTGCATTTGAAATAATTTGAAATTTTATTACACTTGCACCTAAACACTAGTCAGTGCAAACAAGGATGGGACAAGAGCTAAAAAGGGCCATATTTCCCAAAAGACAAACATTGTTATGTACTCAGTGTAACAAAATGAAAAAGTGCTTACACAAAAATAAAGGGTAAATAAAAAAAAAATAAATAAATAAAAAAGATTGCTAGAATGCCTTTAGGAGATGAGAAATTCCAATTTATCTAAAGGTGATAGAAATTTAAATATTTTATGAAGAAATTTAGTGGAGTAAATTTATTTATTTAATGTTAAAGTTTTATTCATAACATGCAGTGAATCCCTTTTACTACACTCTATTTCAATGAAATTTTTTTTTTTAAAAAAAGACAAGTATTTTTATTAATAAATATGCTATAAGAAATACCTTTTTTTAGTTCCAGCATGGAAATTTTCTGTAACAGCTTTCATTAGCTAAATAAAAAATGAAATAAAAAAAAGGCATACAAATATTAGAATATCATTAATAAATAAATATTCTTTGTAACCATAGAAAAAGTTATGTACAAAAATAAGTTACTGTTTCAAACATAAAAAAGCACCAAAAAAAAAATAACTTGCAATGTTTAACTTCTCAAAAAGAATATAAAGATACCTTAAGATAAAGAACTGTATCTAACTGTATGTGAATTCAAAAATCATATTATATATGATTTATACATTTACATAAGTACATTTTACTTTAAAACTTGATTTTAGAGCTATGGTACACACAAATGGTAACACAACACTGAACAGAAAATCATTAGTGTGAAATTTTTTTCACTTAAGTCAGTCAATTTTTCTCCCAATTAATTTCACATAATTTTATAACGATATTATGATTGCGAATACCACAATAAATTCTTAAGATCATTTAAAGATTTATTCTTGACTCTAAAATAGAAAATATATAATAAATCAAATTTCATCGCAAAACAATACTATTTTTTATATCAGAATTATTTTTAGGACAAAAGTTTTAACAGTTTTCAGTTTAATTTTATTAAGGAAGTACTAAGAAACTCATAACAGATTGAGACCAAGATATAGATAATATTTATAGTACAGTTCCGTTAGAAAATAATCATTAGTTAGTTAATATTCTCTCCCACTAATATTTAATTAAAATTTGTAACCAAGTTCAAGGCTTTCTTCTTAATTAAATAATTTAAAAGTAAGGTTTAAATTATCTTGAAACCAAAGCACAGTGATGCATTCTTCTTATAATTTTGTACAAAAGTAGATTACTAGATGTTTTAATACCCAATTTAAAATTTTAAATTGCATTGTTAATTGAAATCTATTTTTTAAAAAAATTAGATGATAGAGCCGAATCAATAATTGAGAAAACACTTAACACGAATCAATAATTGAGATTTTGCTGGAGAAATTAACTTATACGTTATGTTTAAATGGCTTTGAATAAAATATTGACTCACATTAAACATGAAGAAATATTTATGCATGTTTACATGAGCCAGTTTATTATTCGGAGACATTTTTTTCGAATTAGTCAATTTAATCTTCAACTTTTTATGCACTTTTTGACAGCGAATATTTAATTCAAGAAATGCTGGGAAATTATCAAATACTTGCAATTTTGTTAAGTATTTAACGCTCTTTTAATTCCGATAAGAAATTAAGCATCGTAAAATACCGATAAAGCGCCCCCTTAATTTTGACGAAAATCGTCGTGACATCGAGGGGGCGAATAATCGGTACTGAAGAAAATGCAAAGCGCCGTTTAAAAAAAATCAACTATATTTGGTTGAGCATTATTTAGTGTGAATCACAAAATATACAGTAAAAATAATCATTGCAAAAGAAAGTAAATTTAAACTTTAATCATTAAAAAACATACCTTTGCAGCAATCCTTTATTTTTAAATTTTAGTGTGATTGCTGCACATGCAAATAGGTGAAAAAATTTTAAAAAAATATGACAAAATATTTCATAAAAGAAAGATATTTTAATCTCTGTGAACAAGCAAAGAATGTTCAGTTTCCACCCCCAAAGTATTCAGATTTTCTTGCCCCTGTAGAACAATTCTAGGAAAGGGTAATTCCCTTTTACTCCTTATCTCTTCCATTTAATTCAACTCCCTTTCAATTTACATTTTTCTTCCTGTGTAGGAGAGTAACACCCTTTCTTTTTTACTCAATCTGTCACATTCAACTCTCCCACTACACCTTAAAATTTTCCCCATTCTTACCAGTGAGTGTACATACCATTCAAGGTGACCTTGGCCTACATGCAGCTGGGAGGAAATGTTGACCACAACTTTCCTCCTATCCCACCACACTTAACAAACATCTGCCCTTTTGTTAATAATCTTCAATTTAGTGACTGATTGATTATCTACTCCCCCCACTCATTGTTCACTTACAGTCTAACACTAATCTTCTACCCTAAACATCAGGAAAACTATTTTTTAGAAATACATTCTATGAATTTATTCTTAAAATAAGAGCTTTTTTAAATTGTGTTGTAGAGAAGGGGGCGGTTTTTTGGTGCTAGCTGGCAATCTGTATTCATGCGAAAATGCAAGGGGGCGCTTTTTTGAGTTGGGGCGTTTTATCGGTACTTTACGGTATATCGAAAATATGTTTCGTTCCTTCGAAATAGGTGAAAGTTTAACCAAAGTGATAAAGTATTCATAATAGCTAGCTTATATTAGTTATATGTAATTCTAAATATACAATTCTTGTTAACTCACAGACACAGGGGCATTTTAAATTGCATCCATTGACAGATCTATAAAGATTTGTACTCAACAAATTCGAAAAATTAGCTGATTTAGAACCCTATTCATATACTAAAATAACTGCCAGGAATTGCTACAAACTACTGTTTTTTCGTATCACACTACTTACTATTTTTCTAGAAATAACACACTACGCTACAAACTACGAAAAAAGTAGCGACAAGTAGTAGTTTCACTATTTCCGACCACTGGTAAAAATAATATTGTGAAGTAAAAAGCATTTAGTGGCTGTACTGGAAAAACATTGTCTAATTTTATTTCTAAAGACTCTTTAATCTTTCATACATTTTGCTGTTTTCAGTTTTTATAAAAATGCGTCAAAAATTTCAAAAAAGAAGAGAAAAGACTCTTCAATCTTTAATACATTTTGCTGTTTTCAGTTTTTATAAAAATGCGTCAAAAATAATATAAAGGAGAAAAAATTTCAAAAAAGAGAAAGAATTTCAAAAAAGAAGAGAAAGAATTTCAAAAAAGAAGAGAAAGAATTTCAAAAAAGAAGAGAGAAAAAAAGATTAAAATTGGAAGAAATATTAACAAATTAAAACTGGAGACTAACCTCTTCAGGTTGGATGATTTTTCGGATTCCAAGTTTTTTGCAATGTTTTTTGAAAGACGCTATTTTGTAACTTTCAATCATTACCGTTTCAGATTCATCTCTTTTGCAATCTTCAGTCAGTAACAATAAAAAGTATTCAGTAACTTTCTGTTTGTAAATAAGTTTTCTATGATTTTTTAGATGAAATTCTTCGCGTTCAGCACCACCATTGATATAACTGAAAAAAATATTTTAAAATTAAATTACAGTAACTAAGTATAAGAAACTGCTCAAAATAATAAATTTTCACAGAATTAAATCTCATCAGGAAAATTGTCATTCTATTCTAAATAAAGCTTTTTTTTTATTTAGACAAAGTTATTTCTTTCTAATGAAGCCTATCAACATTGATTACTTTATTTTCAATAAATTTTTTTAAAATTAAAATTAAGGAAAGAGTTATTAGTGGCTGATTTCTTGACAATACTGTATCAGACAGCAAATGTAATAAAATTTCAAAAATAAGAAGAATGTTTGAACTTAGTTTTCAAATCAATTTAAAACTAATTTATAAACTAATACAGACAATGAGCTATTAAGAAGATTTTACAGAAGCTCCTTTGAAGAGTACTAAAAACATGCATTAGGAAGAAAGTAAGAATATTTTTTCGATAGAGCAGGGCTCATTTTAGGACTAAAATTTAAAATGTTAACTTTGAATCATGTCGTCATAACCTACATTTGAGCTAAATTACAAATATTTTTCAAAACTATGGTTACAGCTGATTTAAAATTCAAATTCGAAGACATAGGTAATAATCGAAAACAAAAACAACATAATTAAAAGTTAGTATTAATAACATTTTATACACTATACTTAATAAATTAAAATTTAGAAATTATAAAATAAATCACCTAGAAATAATTATTTTTTAAAAAAATCAACACAATAATTATTTTCTGGAAATCGCCGGCATTTAATAAAGGTAATAATTTTCCGAAAAACTTGTTTTGCAATGATTTAATTTTAAATCCACATCGTTTTCCGCTTGCTTTTGCGGACATTTTCACATGGTGTTTTAAACTCTAATAGCATTATGACACAAGAATTTCGACTTTGAGAAATAACTTTTTAACGATTTATTTGAAAGCACTTTTGATGTGGTTTACTCTATTATAATGTTGCATTATTTTGCGATCATTCTTTTGGGAGAGGAGAACACATCATGTGTGTTGCTACATGATGTGTTGCCACATGATATTTTTAATGCATGTTATGCTCAGTTCAAATTTCATTTCATTTTTTTTTAGAAATGCTTTATTTGTAACGATTCTATCGTAAATCCACATCGTTCATTGACCATTTTTTTGACATTTTCAAATGGGTTTTCCATTTCTTCTGATATTTTTAACGCGTTATAATAGGAAAAGTGAATTTCATACTTTAGTAATAACTTTTTAACGTGTTTGACTCAATGGAGGAGGAAATCTGCTTAACAGATAAACATGTTAATGGACATTAAGGTAAAATTTTGCAATCAGCAATAAAACTGATTTTGGCACTAAAACTTGGTGCCTAACAGAGTTAAAGTTGTGTTTTTTACTCAATGAATAATCCTAGAATTTTCGCAAATTTGGGGGGGGGGAGAACTGCATTTTGGAGCTGTGTGGAGTAGAAAATTCATTTCAGAGCAATTTGGTGCAGTTTGCACAGCTGTTTCAACCCTGAAATTATGGAGTAGAAAATTAATTTTACAGCAATTTGGTGCAATTTGCACAGCTGTTTCAACCCTGAAATTATGGAGTAGAAAATTCATTTTAGAGCAATTTGCACAGCTGTTTCAATCCTGAAATTATGGAGTAGAAATTATACACTACCGATTGGATGGAAGGCAGTTTCTTATTTCATCATGTGTGTTGCTATTTATAATGGTAGATGCTAAAAATATTTTGATGATATTCCAACTGGACTCTCGATCTCTTGTACGGTTACTCTCACATAAGACTTTGCATGCTGAGATAATTAACTGCAAATTCAAAAAAGAAAATTCAAAACAAAGAGCAGTTAGCATAAAAATAATTAAAATAGATTCAATGAATTAATTGTATTTGACTATTAATGTAATTCTATTATTAACATAATAATAATAGAATTAAAAACAATAAAATTAAAGATATGTTTTCAATTTATATTTAAAAAAAAAACTCACATAATAGTTAAATGAGGTAATGAAATAGCAACCGTTCACTCAATCATGGCCAAGACACTTACCTATCGCTTCCACGTACTTTTTAATACGGGAGAGCACAACTATATCACTTCTAATATTATTGGCAATAGAAAAAAATTAAGAACAATTACCATATCTTTTATAAATAGTAATTTTTACAAAAATAGTTTCTGTCATGAAAATTTCCTGAAAACAGATAATTACCAAAATAGTTGGAATTTTATAACAGAATTTTAATTAGAATTTGATGGTAAAAAAAAAGCTACAAAAGTTAGAATTATTAAAAAATATGATTGATAAGAAAGTCTCAAAACTGTTATTCATACCAAATTTATGAAAAAGTCAAAACTTTGATTTTAAAGAGCATTTTATTAAGACATTTTTATTAAGTTTAGTGGCCCCTTTTTAACATTTTTTATTTCAAAAATACAAAAAAAAAAAATGAAAACCTATGTTCTCACTCAAGAAAAGTTCATATTTTACAGCAAGGAAAAAATAAACACCAATTTCTTTAATTATTCTTTTCCCTTTTATATAATTTGGAAGCTTTCACATCATATCAATAATATTATTATTCAATATATAAATAAGAAATGGCCCTGACTTTCCAAGGAAAATATTAAACAAATTTCAAAACAGGCTTTTGTAAGGCACAGCAATATTTCTTTAAAATTATATTTTTTTTTGGAAATAGGCAATGAAACTCAGGGCTATCTTAATAGCAAGCATAGAAATGTTTTAGGCCCCTATGACAATGTCATACTGTTTAAAATCGAACTAAAAAACTTCACATACATAAAATAAAGCACACACATTTTTGAGATATGCAATAATTTTAACAAACTTTTACACATTTTTATCACCCCAAAAACTCAATGCACATAAAATAAAACATTTTTCAACTATGCATAGCATAATTTAAAAAAAAATTGATGCTAACCTATTGCAATCCTCAAATAATAAAATAATTTTTAAAACCAAGAACTAATTAAAATAATTAAATTAAATAAAACACAAAGTTTTAACAAATAAAAAAAATTAAAAAGTTATGAATTATTTCGTCACGTTACTAAAGTTTAGTTATTAAAACATTTTTCAATGCATATCAGACATAACCATTTTAAATGTTGCTGTCCCATAGTGCTCCGTAATTCTAAATCCTTCAATTATTATTTCATTCAACTAATTGTAAATACAAAACGGTGTTGGTGGTGGTCAAGCATCTCTAGAGAAATCAGTTGAGTACCTAAAAACTTCATTTCAATGTTGAGAAATAGATTTTGGTTGACTTTGAAGTTTCCCTGGGGATAAACTATTCAAATTATTGGTGTTTGCGTGATAATCAATTACTATTCATTTTAATAAAAACATATAACGCAATGTTTTTCCTTTTAGTTTTTTTAATACAATATATAAAAAGTAAGATTCACTTGGACCCCTGAGGGCACTGCCCGGGTGTGACCATGTGCAAAAACAGTACTGGTGAAACCTACTTTTTGATAGAAAGTATGTAAAATATTACATTTTGTAGGAAGCAATATTTTTGAATGCAAACATGCAGATTTTATAATGCAAAGTACATAAATGTTAGGTAAAAGAATTTTTTTTTAAAGAAATGCAGGAAGTAGTTTACTAATTGAGTCATAGCCATCATATCTCTGACTTGTGATTAAGAGCCAAAATTAATTTAAACAGAATATTTAATTTTTAAAAGCAATTATATTACCAGCTTTAAGAATAGTATTATCGAACTGCAAGTATGGATACATTTAAAAACAATTGTTAAGCTAAGAGTATTTAGTACAAATTAGTTTTTTAATTTTAATAAATCTAAGAAAATGAATTTACAGAGAATGATGGATATTAGATTAGTAATAGATACTAGACTTATTTATTTGAACCTGATTAGCTACACATTGTTAGGGAGAATGAACAAAGAAATTTTTTCAAAAGTTTAATCAAAAAAAAAAATTTTTAAAAAAAATTTTTTTTTTAGTGTTTTTAAAAAATTTTGTTATAATTTTCAGTCACAAAAACGTACCTTCTGTTAATAAACAAACCTTTTTTTCCATGGATTTGAATTTTTGTCCCCCAAAATATCTGCAATCTGGGAAAAAGTACTTTTTTTTAAAAATTAGATTTCTCAGTAATTATTCAACTGATTTTGCTTAAAATAAAACAAAAACTAAATTGCTAAAACATATTATAATTTTTACTTAATTGGATTTCCAGGAGATGCAGTCACTTGAAAAATTGCCTATGGGGATCCAGTGGGTGCACTTGACCTCCATAGGAAGGAATCCTAGATTGTTACTCTGAATTTTAAAATTGTTCGTGGTTGTTGCACGGTTTTTCTACATTTTTTTAAAACAATGCATCATTCTTCCTCTCCCCCCCCCAATAAAATTCAACTTCATGTTTTCCTGCTGCCATGACAAACTGTAGACACACAAATTCAATTTAACACACACAAAAAATTCTGCAAAAAAAGTGTAAATATTGCAACCAAAACAGACCTTATCTATGTAAATAGGTAATTCCGTCATACTATCTTTATCTTGCAAAACATACAGTTTCATACAATTTTTCATATCTGCAAAAGTATCAGCTGATGTAACATTCTGCTTCTGAAAAATAACAATTCAAAAATATTAAAGTCATTGCTGAGTTGAAATACAATTTCTTAATACTGAGACACAAGACTTGCCTTTTTTTTAGAGAGTTACAGAAAACTAAGAAAAATTAAATTATGCAAATTGAGAAGAAAAAAAATATAAAAACATAAATTAACTTAATTAAGCAAAACAGTGTTTGCAGTGTAATTTTCTATCAATAATAAATAAAAATGCAATTTCCAATAAAACCATCCGCAAAAACAATCAATTAGGAAAGAGCACTATTTTCAGTACCAACTTAATTTTGATAACAATTATCCACTAAATTATATTTACAAAAAAAATTTCAAATATGAGTTTTTCAATACTAAATAAAATTGCTATTAATATGATTGCTTTTAATAATAATAAGTGAATAATACGTTTATTCATTACTTCATAAGATCTTAGATCATAAGGTCTTCTTAGGATAATTTTCATACATTTAAAGATAACAAGTAACACTGATGTTAATAAGATGTGAACATTATAGAATTCTTGTAGCATTATATTAAATAAAAAGCAGTTAAGCAGGTAAAAATTATTTTGATTGAGGATTTGTTGCAAACAAAGATACTAAATGAATTTGATTTGGAGTAAAAATTAAAATATCTAATGTATGACTTTTAAGTCACAAATATTATTCAAGTATGAGTACGTTTAATTACATAGTAATTAATTACATTTTTATTAATACATTTTATTATACATTTTAAATTACATTCTCACATAATAAATAACTTTTTTATTAATAAAAAGTTAAAATAATAAAATTCATGTAGCAGCATTACGTTATATAATAAGCACTAAACCAGCAAAGTCTATTTTTGTTGAAGGTTTGCTAAAATTAAAAGCATTCAGATGTAGGTACAATGGGAAAGTGAACAACAGGATCAAATACATTGTTTTTTAAAGATATAAATATTTTTTACACAGTTCTTAATATTTATTCTCGAAATTTTACTCAGAAAATAGTTATTTTCTGAGTAAAATTTCGAGAATAAATAAGATTTCTGTAGATAAAAAGTTTAATAAAACATGTTACATAAATAATACCAATTAAAAAAAGGATTAAATAAATTATTTTATCACCTGTTGAAATGCAAAAATATCCCCTAAATTTTGAGTTTTGAGCTTAAGAAGCAATTGGAAAGTCTGTAATCTTATATCATTATTCGAGGAATTATCTAAAATTTCAAGTAAAGTTTCAGTTATCTCAAACTTCATCTCTTCAACTTCCCTTGAATTTATCCCAATTTTTTTTGACAAGACATTCAAGGTAGTCAATCCCTAGAATGGTAAAGTAATGAGACATAAAACAATTTATTTAAAACATAGTAACAAATTTTCATGTATTTTATTATTCAAACTATTCCATATCAAAGCTGTTACAATGATTATAATACAAAAGTTTGATAAAAGGTTTCTTAAATATTTTAAAAAGTTAGTGCTACTTAACGATACATAACAACTTAACAATAACTTAAAAGGTGCTTTTAGAAAAACAACATATAGTTAAATTGTTAATAACAAAACTAGACAAGTTCTACTGTTAATTATAGAAATAATATTACAACAATACAATAAAATATACATTAGACATTTCAAGATTACTCTCAATAATTTTAGTAAAACACTTAAAATAAAAATACAAATTAGTTTTTCAGAATGAATAACAATTTGAGAATGAGGTATAACAGGAATCTTTGCCAAATTGAGAATCATTAAAAAGCTTCAATAAAAAAATTCATTAAGATAGCAGCAACTAACAGCTCGTCAAATTTAAAAAAGCAGACCTTGTTTTAGCATTAACTAACTTTGAAATACATGAAAATGAATATACTTACTTTGAGAATTATTGATTCAGATGCACTTAAAGATGAATTAATGATTCGAAGATACAGTTTACACAAACAGGGTTCTAATTTAAAATCATGTAAAAAATAGTGTTTTCTGATAGATATGACATCAAGACATATATCAAGAAGTTCATCCTTATACTTGGATTTCATTGGGAATTTCAGGTACTGATTCATTCCTAGGTATAAGTAAACGAAAGACAATTACATTTTAAATTTAGAATAAGAATTTAAACAATTTCAGAATTTATGTTACAGGACAATGGTAACCAAAATAAGCATCAACAAACCTAGGTACAGTAATTTCCAGAAGATAATGCAGCATTCAGTAGAAACATCAATTAAAATTTAAAATATCATCAGAAATGCCAAATGGTATTATATTTTTATCAACATCTAATTAATGTATACAATAATTAGATAAAATAACAATAAATTAACTGAGCAAATTTTATGCCAATAACCATTTTTGTTTTCATTAAAAAAAATGCAATAAAGAGATATAGAAATACATTAAAGAAAGATGTCTGTTACATAGGGGCTAATCAAATAAGCACGTTTTCATACAAGCACTAACTATTTTCAGAAAAAATAAGCAAATCACAAAAGCCTCCCATTGCTACTGAAGAAAAATCAAGACCTCCCCCCTGTCTTTTGCTTTAATTTTTATTGTGGCAATCTAACTTTAGGATTAAATTAAAATAAAAAACGAAACTTCGCTTAAATAAAATGTACACTTTATTTCATTTTATAAAATTTTGACTATTTTTCAGGAAACATTTGTGTTTTTTTCTTTTTTGTGGTAAAAGCTCATGACTTCTTAGTTTTGACTACTCAACTCCTCGTGTGAACTTTTTCCAAAATAAGTTTCCATTTCAATTTTTTATTATTTTTGCATTAAAAAGAAGTTTTGAGAGAAAAAGGGCTTGAAATGTATTATACATATAAGCATTGTTCTTTCTCCTCAGAATAAATAAGCAAATCACAAATTCCCCTAACCTTTAACAATTGAATGGCCTCCACAAAGGCACATTTTTTAATAACCAGCACATTAAAGGTACAACCCCAAAATTAGTTTTTATTTCAAATTTTTTTTTCATTTCTAAGAAGTTTTTAAAGAAAGAGGGCTTGAAATGTATTATATAAGCATTGTTCCTTCTCCTCAGAAAAAATAAGTAAATCACAAATCCCCTTACCTTTTAGCTATTGAACAGCCCCACTAAGACACATTTTTTAATAACCAGCATATTAAAGGGACAAAGCCTTTTATCTATAAATTATGCTTTCAGAGCATTCGAACTTTCAATTATTAACACAAGGTAAACATGACTAAATTAAGGTCTGATTACTTAGGAGCTACTATTTACTTCCAAAAGCAAAAACTATCATGCCTAGATGATTTTACACTAAGACAGGATGCTCTTTATTGTTTCTTTCGACTTTGATCAACACTTACTCTTGATTTGGTTCTATTGTTTTAATTCAGTATTAATTTGAATATAAATATTTGTATTAATTTTTCATACAGCTAATTTGAACTATTTTTAAACTATTTGAGTAGGTTGATTCAAAAGCTTTTATATCTTAAGATTCAATTTTTTCCCCAATTACTAATTTAAATCCTGAAAAATAACGGAAAATTAATTTTTTGGATGTATTTACGGATACAAAAATGTTTTAGGAAATATATATTTTTAAGCTATAAGTTCTGCAGATAAAGCAAAATATGCAAAAAATAAAATTAACATTTCAGGTTTCAAACTTTCCTATCATTCTCCAAACTACACAACTGGAATGGTATTTCCCAGATAGCCACAACCCTCACTATTTTTATAATATCGAAATATGAATCTGTTGAAGAAAAGATACTCTTTTCCAGAGAAAGTATGTGTGTCTTATTTTCTTAACTAACACATTTTAAGCATAATTAATCAATATGCCTAAGGTGTACCCTATTAACCTTCAAAGATTGAGTTGTATTAGGTAATAATTGGATCATCAGGACAAAAGTTAGCAAGGATTTTATTCTATTTTACTGATAAAATTATAAATAAAAGCTTACTTTCAAATATTTCGTTAATGATATAGATTTCACACCATTTAACAGCACATAGATCTTTAGCAGTTTCATCGAATTTCTTTAAAAGTAATCTACGCAGCAGCACAATGTAGTTATGAGGTTTTTCAGCCTTTTGAATCATTTCAAATATTTTATTTATGATGTCGGGCAAGTGTAACTGCAAAAAAAAAGAGTAAAAATGTAGAATAAATAAGAAACCAAGAAGTGTTATATATATATATATATACACACACACACCGAAAAGCCATTACATTATGACCACTCTGCTAATAACATGTAGGACCACCTTTAGCCCTCAAAACTGCCAGCACCCGCCGTGGCATTGATTCCACAAGGTGCTGATAAACTCGATTTTTACGATGATTTCGTGCTTATAAATTTCGATAATTTTTGCAGAAAAGAAAAACAAAAAAATTTATACTTTCTAAAGGGAAATTCTTTCTGCCAGAACCCTGTAACGTTCTGCGACAATGTCGCTGCTATTCTGTCACAGGGTGTGCAGTACTAATCACATTGCCACAATATTGCACTGAGTCACAGAATAGTGAAGCTTAAACCTCTATGACCTCCCGGCTCACAATAGACTATTGAAAAAATACTTTACTTAAAATATGGACGCCTTATAATTACTTTTTAAAATAATTGCCTTGCTGATACAAATATTTGTCATATTGCTATACCGATACAATCAATTGTCATAGCTCTCAGCAAGCTTTTTAGTTTTTTCTTCAAAAAACATCGCCACTTCAGGATTTGCATTTGTCTAAATATATATACATACACACCGAAGAGCCATTACATTATGACCACCCTGCTAATAACCTGTAGGACCACCTTCAGCCCTCAAAACTGCCAGTACCCACCGTGGCATTGATTCCACAAGGTACTGATAGGTAGTCTGAGGTATCTGGTACCAAGCGCTCACCAACTGGTCCTGCAATTCCCTCACATTGCGAGGGGGTGGCATGGCAGCACAAATTTGGTTTTAAAAGCAGGACCACAAATGCTCTATTGGATTAAGGTCAGGTGAAGTTGGGGGACATGAAAGTCACTGGAATGTTCCTGGATGATTCGACCCTTATGACATGGTGCATTATCCTGTTGGTAAACACCATCCCCCACAGGAAAAACTGTTGCCATGAATGGGTGAACCTGGTCTGCAACTATGTTCAAGTAGCTTACAGATGCCAGGGATTGTTCTATGAGGATTATGGATCTTAATGTGCCCCATTAAAACATTGTTCCTGGGCGAGAAGCCATGAAAACCTGGGCGAGCCCATTGTTATAGATGGAGGGTGGTCATAATGTAATGGCTCTTCGGTGTATATATATATAGTGCTTATAAACATATACTACAGATAAAGAGAATAGAGGGTTATTTCACATTATTAGAAATATAATAAGTCTTAAAATTTGTCTAACTATTAAAAAAATATTAAATCAATTAATTTTTTTAGATTACTGTAGCTAAAGAGATACAGAATATGGATTGCACAGCAAAATAAATATAGATATTTTAAAATTTATTGAAAAAGCTTAGTTAGTACATAGATTTTAAAATTCCACACTTGACACACACACAAAAAAAATTTCAATAACTGACAGCACAAAAAGGACAAAAACAATTATTTTTACAGATAAAAAAATATTATTGTACCATGTTAATTAAATTTATCTGTGAAAATGTTTAAGAACTCCAGAATAAACAACAAGTCTTCAAAATAATTTTTGTTATGTAGATGAAATCATGATATGTAATATGTATATTAAAATTATGTGTATACAATAAAATATGACTTAAAATTTTTTTAAAAAAGTTATATGCTTGTGCGGTGTAAAAAAATGCACAAATCTTTAATAATGTGCCATATCTAATTCAGGAACACTCCAGAATGACTCTAAAATAATATGTAATTTGACTTATGACTGCTCTTTATATACAAAGACATACTTTTAAAAGATGAAATCAATCAGTTTTTTCTTTTTAAAAAAAAGTACTTCTTACAAAATTGGAATACTGCAAAATATATTAATATATTTATCATTCAATCTATCTAGATTGCAATAATTGGCAGCTATTTGCAATATGCTTTGTAGAGGTAAAGTTTAGTATCACTCGAGTTTAGCACACATTTTCATCCTGTGATAAAGTAAATATAGAATTCATCAAAAAATTAAAACTGCAATATGAACATGAATACTTAATAGAGGGAAACTGCATCTTACTAAACATAAATTACATTTCACAGTAATTAAAAACAGTGTTTAATTTTTTTAGGCAATAACAGAATCATTATTTAAAAAATTCATAATAATAATCAATTAGGAAAAGTAATATCATACCATAAAAATTTCTTTATTGTCTGATCTTACTCTATTTTCTATTTTAAAAGAAACAATTTTGATAATTTCCAAAAAATCCAGAAATAAGTTGAACATGTGGTTATTAGCTAAAGGAAAAAAGAAGAAATTTATAATTTCTTTTAAATAAATCACAAATTAACATGATCAATTACAAAAGTAACTAACAATGATTTTACTATATACATTGTTAGAAAAGAAATGTACTTATGCATATAAAGAAGCATTTCAAAAATTGCTAGTTCTTTTAATTGATAGGTAGAATATCAGTGGTTAAATTAGCACACTCTTCAAATACAATTCAATCATTATTTAAAAAAATAAATATAAAAATAGTATTAATAAATTTTTTAAAATATTAATATAAAAATATTTTAAACATAAAAATAAATTTGTCTATAAATGGGACCCAATTAAAAAATAGTTAACATAAATTAAACACATGGGAAATGCACATTTAAACAATATAAAATAAATTGAACTATGTTTTAGGTTTAAAATTACTTTTAAAACATAGTAGATGGTTTAGTTCATATGTATCCAAGGATTTTTAATAACATTTTCTCCAATGTCTTAAATATTTTTGATATTTATAGCAAATTTTTTTATCCACTGTGAAAAAAAAATTCCAAAAAAAATTCACAGTTTTATGAAATATTTCCGAGTTGTTGAAAAATCAGTTTTCCAAAATGCTTTTAAGCGATATTAACAACTGAATATATGTCATAAATATTAAAAATACCAATATATTAAAATTTATTTCATGATTTAACAACAGATAAAAGAATGGTCAAGAAAATAAAAAAATACATAAACACAATCTAAATTATACAAAATTTAAAAAAGTCCCAAGGCAAATTTCAGTAATAATATTTATAGAATGTCATGTCTAAATTTTATAGTTACATTACACAATATTATAACTAAAAGTTAAAAAAAAAATACATATATAATTTTTGTGGGATCATAAAATAAATTTGCCATCAATATCAAGGGCCACTGAACTTTTTTGATTATCAACCCAAAAAATTTATTATTCTCGTATCAACCTATAAAAATGATAATAAAAACCTGTTTCTTAAAGGTTTTTTTTTATTTAGATAAAATCAAATTTTTACATAAATTAATGAGAATGATATACTGGATGGTGCTTGGATAGATTAGCAATATCTGGTTAAAAATTTGCTTGTTTCAGTCTTAAACAGCCTTGGAACACCACATTCGATTTATTTTTCTGCTTTGTAAAAATAAAATTTAATGACTAAAGCCAGATTTAACCACACAAGACCTATAAAAAATGATTAAAAAAAACCCCCACCTGTTTCTTAAAGGATGTTTCTTTATTTAGACAAAATCAAACTTTTACATAAATTAATGACAAGGATGTACTGGATGGCGCTTGGATAGATTAGCAATGTTTGGCATAATCTACTAAATATTTTACAAGTAAGGAATTTCAGAGATTTTTATAGTCATCAAAATAGAAAAAATGCAATGTTTTCCAGTTATCATAAATACACTTGATAATAAACACACTTGAAATGTTACATATTATTTTTACTCATAATTTGAAATATTAATAGGCATTTAATTCTAAGATAGTTAATAGATTTTTTTAATTAATTTAAAAAGAGAGTTCTGAATAAAAATAAACTGAACATTTTAGAACAATAAAAGTTTTGAACTGATTTCTATAAATGAGGCTTGCTTCATTATGTATCAGTAAGACTCATTTAAAGATTCAAGCAAGTAATAATCTCTACAAAAATTCTATTTCAATCGGGATTTTTTTTTAGAAGATTGGCTCAATTTTAGGGAATTTTCTAAAATGCACAAAAACCCGAAGAATTTTAATTAAACTAGTAGTCTAGTGGAAAATCATTCAATTAATGAAAATTTTTGTTAAAAAACATAAATTGTTACGTGGTTGCCCCCAGACAAGTACAGGAATTGGAAGAAAAAAAAGCAATGCTATACAAATTTTTATTGAAATGGTTTTGAATACCAGAAAAGTAGTTGGATCAAATACTAAATTTACCTCCTATGTCTTCCACATGTTCTAAAAGATAATTCAAGAGAACTTCAATAACTGCAGTTGATAGATTGGATGGTTCATGGAGAAGTTCAATAAGAAAATACTGAAAAAAAAAAGTCAAAAATGTGTATTAAATAAAAACCAGTAAGCTTGCCATCCTTTAATGTAAAGTAAAAAGATTGCATTAAAACTCGATTGCGGTTAAAATTCGTAACGAAACTCCTAAGTTTCTACTTTTGGTTTATTTCTACATGTACTGCTTAAAATATGAATTTTCCATTCAATTTATAAATCTGTTTCACTTCAGTAGAAAACATAAAAAACTGAAGATAACAGTAAAAACATTGCAATCCTCGCATTTTATTTATGGAGTGATATCAATTTCTTTAAATTGATTTACAGCTCACGACATTTCAGAATATATAAAATACAAAAAAATTCTTATGAATGGAAAAATTAAGTTAAAATTTAAACACAATATCAATAACGAAACTCTTCATAATATAAAGTTTGTTCACACATCGTCATACATTTCAGAATATATAAAATACAAAATTCTTATGAATGGTAAAATTATGTTAAAATTTAAATACAATCTCAATAACGAAACTGTCCAGAATGTTGTTCAGACATTATCTCATAAACAAAACATAAGCTGAGGGATACATCATATTCAAAATTTTATTACAGTTTTAGAATCTTATTATTGTTTATACTGTTAACCAATCATAAGAAATGTGGTAAAGCGAGCTCTTAAGTATGATAAATTTTGCAATTATTGATGTAAATTGATTTATAAGTCAAAAAGTACCTTGATATGATTGATTTAGTACAAAATTAATACTTTTTAAGTAAAAAAAAAAAAAAAATACAATGCTTAAAGCTTTAAATCTGTAAAAAGAAAAAAATCATTCCGAAGTTTAATGAAAATAAATTTTATTTAAATATTTCAGTTAAAGAGCTTTTTCATTATCATTTCCTGCTTTGAGGTTTATTTTTAAGATTTTTCTTAAAATAATATATTTTAGTTATGAAAAAGTGAATTTATTTTTAAATTGTATTCAATGATATGCTTAGCATATTTCAAAAATGAATTCATTAAATTCAGAAACCATTTACATGTTTATTCTGAGAATAAACATTCATAATTATCATTACAAGTGGGTAGTCGCAAAAGATTACACTTAAAATAATGTTTCTTTTGTAAGAGAATAATGTAAATCAATTGTAACAAACTACATGCTTATTACCTAAAAAAGCAATTAACATTAGTGTTAATACTGTTAGGTTCGTGACCTTCAACAATTCTCACTTTTTTTCCAAAACATTTAAGCCAAGTTTGTAAAAATTAAAGAGACACTTCAAAACAGCTATAATATGGGAAGAATTTTCTGAAGCTATAAGATCTGATTAATTTTAGAGGTTCAACTTCGCACTAATTGGAAGAAAAATTATTTACAACAAATTTAATGAAAGATATTTTTAAAGTAAGGATTTTGATAACTTTTGTAATACATAAATTTTTTATTAAATATTCTTCTGTAGCTCTACAGCCTGTTGCAAGTCCGGGCTGTCTCAAAAAATTTTCTTCCATCGGGAATCATCATCAGCTAAATTTCTACAGTGGTTTATCCCAATTTCATCCAACGTTTTCTCAACCGTATCACGTCATCAGGTGTTTGGTCAAATTATTTCCCTTTTTCCATCACATTTTAAAAATGGCACATTTTTGTTGATTTTCGCTCGGATTTTGACATACTATGATAAATATATATGCTTTCCTTTTATCAATTTTAAAGCTAGTTTTAAATGATTTAGATAATCTTTGAATGTATAAATTTAGCCCTACAATAAATTGCTGAGAGATCAACTGCAATTAATAACAATAATAATAATAAAATTGTAATTAATATTATTATTAAGAGCAAGTCTTGATTTGAATCTTAAAATAAAAACTTATTTATTTAAATATAAAATTTTTTCAAATGAAAAGAAAAATTATGACGATACACACTAAAATGAATAAATAAAATAAACACTTTACCATAAATTCATAATTTTTCAAAATACAATTGAGAATGACCTAAAAGAAAAAAATATGAAAAGTTACTGTGAATAATTATTAATAATTTAAAAGCAAAAAAGGAAATAAACAATTTAAATTTTATAAAATACAGTATGTATTAATAGCACATACTCAATACAACCAATTAAATAAGATTAAACATAAAATATTCATATTTTTATATTTTACTACAAATACTAATAAAATATTAATGTTATATTAGAGGGTGAGAGAAAAATCTTCACTAGCAATAAACATAAACTTATATCCACATATTGGACTACAAATGACAATAAAATACACTATACTGACGACGAAAAAAATTAAAAATTTCCTCATATGCGTCTATAAATGATAAAAAGAATATTAAAAATTATTTGTTTAAGTAAGTTGGGAACTCAATTATGAATTTTAATTGGGAGATAAATAGCTAACGGACACTGGTTATTTTTTTGTGCAAAAGTATCATTAAAATCTCTAAAATATTTGTGCCAAATTATCAAGAGTTGCTCAATGCTTCATTCCTAAAATTTTCCGGAAACTGTCAGAACTTTCTGAACTGAACAAAACAACTCAGGAATAAAAAAGGGTATATTTTATTGCACTTGCGATAAAATGCATTTTTATTATGCTCTGTTTAATTTGTTGTTTGCCCTTTTTAAAAGAAGTCTAGTATGTACGAAAGATGCAAAGATATTTTTTGTTTTTAAATGTTGTCCTTATTTTTTCTTATGCTCTACATGGTCTACAACACAACTGATTCAGCATTAAATAAAATGACATACAGTTAAAGTATTGTAAATACATTTTGAAAATATTACAATGAATGAAATTTTATTATAATAGAAATTTAGTGACACTGATAAACGAAAAAAATAAGCACAATTAATTTTAAAAACTATCAGATTATAGATTTGGTGAGGCTCTTTTTTATTTTAAACATTTTTAGAGGCATGTTAACTTAATCTTTAATTTGTTCATTTTATTTATTTTATATTGATATTTTTGTAAGAACACAATTATACATTAAAATTTAAAAATGATATATTTATTTTTATTTATTTAAAAAAAAAGAAAATAAAAATTAGCATTTAAATTTAAAAAACTTAATATTTTTATTTTTGGCTCTATTTAAAATAAAACTAAATATAAGTAATAATAAAAAAAATTAAACTATTAAAAAGAATAAAAAAGGCTTGTTTTTTTATTTAAAAAAATACTATTTTGTTAAAACTATGATTTAAAACAGATAACCTAAATATAAACCACATAATTTACTACAAATAACTTACTTCAAAGCTGAGATGCAAAATAAGCTGGAGTCTTTTTGGTGAGAATTTCCCAAACTGAAATCAAAAGAGTAATGGTAAATTAACCTCCAAGCTGAATAATAACAGATAAATCTAAATAATAACGCATTAAACAAAACAAAAACTGAAGAATAACACAAGAAAAATATAAATAAACACAGGTTCTCTAAGAATATTTGTAAATTTAATTATTAAAGACTTATTTTTTTAGCTTTGAGTATCTTTAAATTGTTTTTAAAATTGATATTAAATTGTAGAATAAAAGATTGAAAAAATCATTTAAAGAAATAGAAGGAAAGAAAAAGTGATGACATACCACAGCTGCTAAATTCAGAAAACCTTCTTTCTTGCTGGGGCTTAAAAACAAATTAAAACAAATTCAAATTTTTTTTTGCATAAATTAAATATGTAAAAAAGCAGCAAAGATGTTTAAAACATTGAATATAAGAAAAGATAAAACACATTAAATTTTTTCTGAGAACATTAAACCAAAAATTGATAGAAATTATTAATTTAAAAAAATTACGCTAAATTAAACTCTTTCTGTTGGTTGTTAAAAAAAATTATCAAACGGCATCAAACAACAAAATTGTAACAAAAATGCAGAATTACAAAACAGATGATTCAAATGAATAGTTAACCTACCAATTATTTACTACAATTCCTATAATTTGTTATAATGATCACACCTTTTTTAGATATAATTTATTTGCGTTTTTCTACAGCCTTATCCATTAGACGCAGAAATTTTATTAAATATATTTTTTATACTTTAATATTAATTTAAGTTAAAATAAGTGAAAAAATATTACCATTTCAATAATTTACGATTATGAAATAATGATGTCAATAATAATGAAATCATGAAAAAATGGTATCTTTTTCTGCATTAAAGGTAAAATATTCCAAACACAGCTCACTTTTAAATCAATCATTTCTAAACTTTTGAATACGACTGAAAAAAAAACTTAAAACTAACTTTTTTGAATTTTAGAGCAAATATAATTTCTATAATCAAAAAGACTTTTTTAGTAACTATTAAATGGTTTTTTATATATTCAATCATATGTTCTCGTATGTTATTTAATTGTTATGCTGACAAATGACATTAAAAAACATGGCTGAAATTTAAAAAGAATTGAAATAGGATCAATAGTATGTTTTATTTACAAACTGCAAGCATAATTTTATGCAATATAGCAAGACATGAGACAAGGGTGGTATGGGTCTCAAAATTTGACAATTAATGACAAAAAAAAGGGTATGGTGAAGTATGACACTGTTATTAAGTGGGAGGTAGGTCAAAAATATGAAGAAAAAAAGTGCCAACATTATTTAAAACTTATACGAATTTTATAGTTTAAGAAAATCACAAACGTAACAAAGATCCATAGACCAAGTAATAAAATTACAAAAAGGCTAAGTAATTGTACACCTCAATTGCTTTCTCAGTTTGTTACAATGTTTCAGTCAGTTGTAATGAGTTAATTATTAGACTAATGAAATCTTATACTCATAGAGAACAAGAATATCTAATTCTTTGATGTAAGAGGTCTTTTTCCTGCGATGGAACTCATTTGACTAAGGGGTGAGGAATGAAAATTCTAAATATGCTTTTAATCTTCCTTATTTAATTTTCATGCTTTAAACAACATTATCTTTTGATACATTCAAAATACAAAGCAGCTATCTAATCAGAACTTATAAAGTGTGTATGTAGTAATTTAGAATATTTTTCAATTTTATTTGACAAAATTATATTAATATATTTTTGCAATCAGTAGTTTTTGAAAAATAGTAAAATAATATACGTTTGTCTGTTCCTAAAGTTTTGATAAACATCTTTGTTTTATTCATGCAATCATTCGAATCCATTTTCATCAGATTAAATTGTAATAAAATGAAACTTAAAAAATCTAAAAACTGAAAAACGTGTAATTATAAATTACTGATTCAAAGCCACAAATTACAGATTTCTTTCTTGCTTTAATGTTTAGGGAAAAATTTCATAGAAGTCTTAAAATTTATCAAGCTCTATATCTTCTAATCTAACAAAGCAACCCCTATATTTTCTGCCTTTTTTGGAAAGATAATGTACTGCTGAATAGTACTATATCATCATTTTTTAAATGCAATCGAACATAAAAAAAAAATCTAATCTAAAATCCAAGATGACATGGACCTCTTAACTCCTACAAAAAAGAGGTTTCTTAATTAAATTTAACCTCATAAAAATAAGAATCACAACTTAATGGGATTAAAATTTGAAAAAAAAATGCTATTAACATTTCCATAAAAAATTTAAGTATGAATTCTTAAAATATAAATGAATTTATACTTTATATACCTCAAAACTATTTGAATTTATTTGTAAGTCACCTAACATTTGTTATTACTCTTAATAACAATAATAAAAAAAATACAGATATTATTCTGCAAATGAATAAAAAACGGAACACTTTGTTTAATATTTCACAAAGAATAACTTAACATAAATGATGCTATATAATAAAAAAATGTAATAAAATTTTTTTCTGAATTTTTATATAAGAAAAAATTCATATGAATTCTTGAAATATTATATTAAAATATAATATATTATATTATAATATTATATATGAACTTCTATCATATATATATTTCAAAACTATTTGAATTTTTTTTAAAAATAAAAGCCACCTAACAGTCACAATTTCTTTTAATAATTAAATCTATTCTCCGATTTTATAAAATGAATTGGGAACACTTTGATTAATATTTTACGAAAAAAAAATTACCACAAACTGAGCTATACAAAAAAACAATACATAATAAAAACTTCTATGAATTCTACATAATAAAAAAATTCATATGAATTCTTAAAATATATATGAACTACTATCTTAAATATACATCAAAACTACATAAATTTATTTTTAAAATCAGAGAAACTATCTAACAGTCATAATTACTTATAATAAATAAAATTTTAAGGTTTTACAGTGCAAATGAATAAAATGAATTGAAAAATGAACACTGTTTAGTATTTAACAAAGAATAACTTAACACAAACAATGCCTTGACATTATATCAAATATGTAAAAAGGGAAGTGTAGAATAATAAAATAACGGCTAATTGTAAAACTATCGTCACACAAAAATTATCAACATACCTCTCTTTAAAAAACATACAACCAGGAAAGAAACATAATGCTTTTGAAGTAACACAGAGAAAGTCTTGAAATAATTTAGGATCAAAATCAAAATACTCATGCTTCTCATCAAATACTGAAATAAAAAACAAAAATGTAAGAACATGAACAAAAATTTCCCAAACAAAAAGAAAAAAAAATTAAAAAATTATTAAAAAAAAATTAAGATAAAGTTCGAACAGCATTAATTTGCATCTATATTTTGCAAGCTGTAAGCAAAACAAGTTTCGTTCAAATTCCAAAAACTTGTTGGATATGGAATTATTTAGTAAAATTTTATTATATTATTAATAGTTAAGCAAAATATTTTCAGTTTATAAATCTTAGCAAATTTCATGACTGAAAATAACAAAATTTTAATTTTATTTTAAAAATTTGCATATATATTTGTTTGTATTAGGAATTCTTTTTTAAAGACAGAGGGAAAAAAATTAAATTAAAATTGCTAAGGTTATAAACTAAATTTGCTCATCATTTTAAACCTAAAATTGTTTCTTATTTCATGTTTCAATTTTTATATTAAACAAAAATGGCATTCAGAAGATAAAAATTCGGTTTTAATAATAGTTAACAAATACATTTTAAGATTTAAAGTGAAATTATTAGAAATTAAAAGTGAACATTTGCTAATTACACTAATGACAAGAAAAATGAAGGAATTTGCAACAGGACAAAGTTACATAAAAGCGATAAATATTACTTAAAACACTTGAAATAAAATTTTATGAAGACAGTGATATCATAATTCCTTGAAATGAATAGTGACAAGTAATACTGCTATTTCCCGATTTTCGAAAATTTTTTCTCACTAATATAAGTTCTCTCTGCTTCTGAAGTGAGCAGCTACACTTAACAATGTTTGCGTGAGACGTGAATCCTGTGCAAGACAGACAATTTGTTTCGTTCCAAGTGATTAGAGAGTTTACAATATTTAATAATTGGTAGAAAATAATAATGACAAGTAATACTGCTATTTTCTGATATTTTAAAAATTTCTCTCCTTATTCCAAGTTTCCCAGCTTTTGGAGAGAGTGGCATGGCTACACTGATCAATGTTTACGTAAGACAAGAAACCTGCCCAAGTCAGACATTTATTTTCTTCCGATCGATTAGAGAGTTTACAATGTCTCAAAAGAGAAACCTGCCATTTTTAAAAAATTATCTTAGAAAAAAAACACTTCATGTGAAAGTTGAAACAAGTGCTGATGCTAAATAATAATAAAAAAACAAACAATATAATTTTAAAAAAAATTTAAAGATTACCATTAACAATTTCCATGTAAATATTAATAACAGACTGTGCTACTGTGAGTACTACATCGATTAAGTTGTAATAGTCTTGATAACTATTACTAAAACATTCATTATTCCAAGGGTGTTCTATAAACTGGAAAGAAGAAAAAAAGATTTAGACTTAATTTAAAAACAAATCAAAAAAAGTATTAAAAAAATAAAATCATACTAAAAGTTACATGACATAATTATTTAATATTATTATTCATCATAAAGATGTCAGGACTCATATACTCCTGACTCAGGAGTATATGAGTCATAAAAAGTACTCAAGTTCATGTTCTACTAAACACAAAATGTATTAACAGCAAGCTATTATAAATAAACAATAAATAGCTAATAATAAGTAAATAATTTATTAAAAACAAATTACATGATCCATTTTAAGGGCAAAAAAAAAAACNCTATATCATCAACATTTTTTAAGTGCAAAAGAACATAAAAAAAGCAAATAAAAAATCGAATCTAAAATCCAAGATGGCATGGGCCTCTTAACTCCTACAAAAAGGATATTTCTTAATTAAATTTAACCTCATAAAAAAAGAATAAGAATCACAACTTCACGGGATTAAAGTTTGAAAAAAAATGCTATTAAAATTTTATAAAAAATTTAAGTATGAATTCTTAAAATATAAATGAATTTATACTATATATACCTCAAAACTATTAGAATTTATTGGTAAGTCACCTAACATTTGTTATTACTTTTAATAATAATAATAAAAAAATAGAGATATTATTCTGCAAATGAATAAGAAAAAGAACACTTTGTTTAATAAAACTATTCAAATTTATTTGTAAGCCACCTAACATTTGTTATTACTTTTAATAATAATAATAAAAAAAATAGAGATATTATTCTGCAAATGAATAAAAAAAGGAACACTTTGTTTAATATTTCCCAAAGAGTAACTAAACATAAATGATGCTATATAATAAAAAAACGTTGTAATACAATTTTTTTTTGAATTTTTATATAAGAAAAAATTTATATGAATTCTTGAAATATTATATTATAATATAATATATTATAATATTATATATGAACTTCTATCATATATATATTTCAAAACTACTTGAATTTATTTTTAAAATAAAAGAAGCCACCGAACAGTCATCATTTCTTTTAATAATTAAATCTATGGCAATTATTCTCCGATTTTATAAAATTAATTGGGAACAATTTGATTAATATTTTACAAAANAAAAAAAAAAAAAAAATTAACGCAAACTAAGCTATACAATACATAATAAATTTTTTTATGAATTCTATATAATAAAAAATTCATATGAATTCTTAAAATACATATGAACTTCTATTTCAAATATATCTCAAAACTATTTAAATTTATTTTTAAAATCAGAGAAACTATCTAACAGTCATAATTACTTTTAATAAATGAAATTTAAAGGTATTATTCTGCAAATGAATAAAATTAATTGAAAAATGAACACTGCTTAGTATTTCACAAAGAATAACTTAACACAAACAATGCCTCGACATTATATCAAATATGTAAAAAGGGAAATGCAGAATAATAAAATAACAGCTAATTGTAAAACTATTGTCACACAAAAATTATCAACATACCTCTCTTTAAAAAACATACAACCAGGAAAGAAACATAATGCTTTTGAAGTAACACAGAGAAAGTCTTGAAATAATTTAGGATCAAAATCAAAATACTCATGTTTCTCATCAAATACTGAAATAAAAAACAAAAATGTGAGAACATGAACAAAAATTTCTCAAACAAAAAAAAAAACTAAAAATTAAAAACAATTAAGATAAAGTTCTAACAGCACTAATTTGCATCTATATTTTGCAAGCTGTAAGCAAGACAAGTTTCGTACAAATTCCAAAAACTTGTCTGACATGGAGCTATTTAGTAAATTTTTATTATATTATTAATAGTTAAGCAAAACATTTCCAGTTCATAAATCTTAGCAAATTTTATGATTGAAAATAACAAAATTTTAATTTTATTTTAAAAATTTGCATATATATTTATTTGTATTAGGAATTCTTTTTTAAAGACAGAGGGAAAAAAATTAAATTAAAATTGTTAAGGTTATAAACTAAATTTGCTCATCATTTTAAACCTAAAATTGCTTCTTATTTCCTGTTTCGATTTTTATATTAAACAAAAATTGCATTCGAAAGATAAAAATTCAGCTTCAATAACAGTTAACAAATACATTTTAAGATTTAAAGTGAAATTATTAAAAATTAAAAGTGAACATTTACTAATTACACTAATGACAAGAAAAATGAAGGAATTTGCAACAAGACAAAATTACATAATAAAGACAAATATTACTTAAAACATTTGAAATAAAATTCTGTGAAGACAGTGATATCATAATTCCTTGAAATGAATAGTGACAAGTAATACTGTTACTTCCCGATTTTTGAAAAATTTTTCTTACTAATACAAGTTCTATCTGTTTCTGAAGTGAGCAGCTACACTTAACAATGTTTGCATGAGACGTGAATCCTCTGCAAGACAGACAATTTGTTTCGTTCTAAGTGATTAGACATTAATAGATTAAGTCAGACATTAATTTTCTTCCGATCAATCAGAGAGTTTACAATGTCTTAAAAGAGAAATCTGCAATTTTTAAAAATAATAATAAAAAAAACAAAAAACACTTGATGTGAAAGTTGAAACAAGTGCTGATGCTAAATAATAATAAAAAAACAATATAATTTTAAAAAAATTAAAGAACTACCATTAACAATTTCCATGTAAATATTAATAACAGACTGTGCTACTGTGAGTACTACATCAATTAAGTTGTAATAGTCTTGATAACTATTACTAAAACATTCATTATTCCAAGGGTGTTCTATAAACTGGAAAGAAGAAAAAAAGATTTAGACTTAATATAAAAACAATTTAAATATAAGTATTAAAAAAATAAAATCATACTAAAAGTTACATGACATAATTATTTAATATTATTATTCATCATAAAGATGTCAGAAGTATATGAGACACAAAAAGTACTCAAGTTCATGTTCTACTAAACACAAAATGTATTAACAGCAAGCTATTATAAATAAACAATAAATAGCTAATAATAAGTAAATAATTTATTAAAAACAAATTACATGATCCATTTTAAGGGCAAAAAAAAAACCTTAATAATTGCCAGCAAAATTAAAGACAATAATTTAATATGGAAAAACCCTAAAACCTTAGAATTGTTAATAATTCTAGTGTACCTCACAAGGTCTTCAATCGGATGGTAAACCGCTGCCAAAAATCCNAAACAAAATAATATATATTTACAAACAATGAATTAAAAAGTTTGCTACAGTTACATTTTTCAGTTTACTTAAACAAAATGTCATTAATCAATTACCAGAACTAATATACAAGTTTTTTTAGTTTTTGCCGGTTACAACCAGTTTCTGCCACTGGCATGGCAAAAACCAGTTTCTGCTGGCAAAAAGTCAACCCTGCTTTAAATAGCATTATGAAACTGGCTAATACACAGTTTTTTTAACATCGATTAAGTACAAATATTACTTAATATAGAATATTAAAGTTTTTTTTTTAAAAACATATTTTAATATTGCACATTATCTTTAGCTTGTGCTTTTCATATATTTTGAAATTTTGTCTCACAAGAATGATGACATGAAATTAGAAATCTTTGTCCTTTTGCCTCACAATTACTTTAAGATTTGTAATGGGACACCTGCAAGTGACATAGTGTGGGTATCTAGAACCTGTTCAAACGTGGCATTTGTTTACGTTAGTAACTGTTCTTTCCATTTTATTTCAAGTAAGCCAAGCCCGCCAAGTATTCTCTTAAGGGACACATACTAAATTCTTTTACAAAAATTAAAATTTTTTCACTATATATTTACACATAGACTTAACACAAAGCCACATGGAACATAAACAAACTAATTATGCAAAGTTGCCAGGGACACAGAACACAAATATATACAAACATTAGAGAAATAAAATAATAAAGATTTTACTACCAACATTTTTTAGGTTATGAGTAAAGCTTTAATACATCATGATCATCAGTGAAGTAAAAAATATGTATATAAATCTTAATCTAAAGAAGATTTTTTTTAAACCATTATTCATAATTACTTAAACTATTAACACTCAACATACTGCAGTACTGGCAATAGCACCATCTGTCGAGGTATAAGAGAAGTATTTTTGCCATCAGCAGATATTTTATCACCAAAAAAATTTTTCTTCCACAAATACGGAGAAATTTGAGAACATATGGGTAAACAGAAGATAGCCATAAAATACAGGAGTTTTGGTTAAAAATCAGGAAACTTGACAGGTATGGAAATAGTGATTTGAATAAATACACAAGTGGGCGACCTTTGTGCTAAAAAGTTAGTGATTTGAATAGTTTTAATCAAAGTTTTTGTTACTAATTGACCCATTGTTTGAAAGTGCAGAAATGTTTACACCTGTTTTGAGATTGATTTTCGGGGAATTAAAAGAAAATGAAATAAAATTTCAGTTGCTACATTAGAATGAACGGTTCGGTTCAGAGATTCTAATGGTTGTTAAAATAACATAGTATCTATGAAACAGCAAACGGGCCTTTGTGTAGTGGTCATTATAACGGAAAAGTCTTACTAATGGAGAGGTCATACTAATGAGAGTAGACTTTAATTATAATATTATTGTATTGATCATACAAAAGAAAAAGTAAATGGAGGGAAAGTACCATACACACAAAGGTATTAGACATTTGTTTAGTGGGCAGTGAATTAGCTGCTTTTGTTATACATATTCATACAATAATGAACTTCACGCACAAATTTTAACACATTTGAGAGTTTACGCAATATCTCTACATAACAATATATTTAATGAATTATGGGATATCAATTGAGCTAATATTTAAATTTAAAATTTTTTATTAGAAGCATTGTGTACATTTGGAGTTTTAAGCACATTAAATACTTTTAAGAATTATAGATTTTGGACACATCAATACACTCTAAGAGAATAAATACTATGGGGAAAAACAGTTATGCTAAAAACCCCAATTGTAATGAAATGTTAATAACTGATAAAATGATATAGTTTGTGATACATTTAATAAGAAATAATTTCTTACCTAGAATAATTAATAAACTTTAATAAAAAAATTACAGTTTTTAATGATAAAGTAGAAAAAATATGTTTATTCACTAAAAAAATTACATACTTTTTCATTGTAGCCAGCCAAATTTCCAATAGAATCAGAGGGCTTATCCCCCTTTTTCCTTAAATCTGAACTGCAACAGAAAGTACAAGAAAAAAAAATTAAACAACAAAATCATACTTTTTAAAAGAAAAAAATTGAGAAAATAATTCTATTTTTCCACAATTGAAATTAAAAATGTGGGAGTAATAAAATGTTGACACAAATTTATCGCTTAAGTGATAAGCAGTGGCCCAGAAGAGAGCGCCAACCTCCAGGTTCAAATCCCAGCAATAGCTGGTTGATACGAATTAAACTCCTGGCTGACACCCACCACAATGCAGACGTAAAATTTTTCCAATGGTAGACGGATAATGGGATAGAATCTTCTTGTTGTCGGCCTAACCACAGGAGACTTGTGTGTTTTTCCTTCCCATTAACGCAAACACAAGTTAGTTTCATCAAACAGCTCTCTGCGAAGGATAGTTTAACCGAGGACTTCAATAGTCCACTGTGTTGGGTTCGAAACCATAAGGCAACATTGTCAGTCATTGGAGTTCAACATAGACAGTCATAAACCCAGAATCGGGTTGGTTGTTTAATGCTGATTATACATAAAGTGATATGCCACATGATTGCATTTTTTATTTGATTAAATCAGAATTATTTTCTCCTTTTCAGTCAAATTGAAAAACTTAGTACAGTAAAACCTTGCTACAACAATATTTTGGGGACCAAATATATATATTGTTGTAGAGGGATATATTGTTACATTGAGGACTTACATACTTTGGGGACAAAAAAAGTTTTTTTTTAATGTAAATGTATGTATGTATTTTTTTATATGTATTAACTATAAATATATATATTACGTAAAAAATTAATTTGCAGAGTGTTAATTANATATATTGTTGTAGAGGGATATATTGTTACATTGAGGACAAAAAAAGTTTTTTTTTTTAATGTAAATGTATGTATGTATTTTTTTATATGTATTAACTATAAATATATATATTACGTAAAAAATTAATTTGCAGAGTGTTAATTATGGTTAAATATTAAAAACAATTAAAATAAATTTAATATACAAGATAGTAAACATACCTGAAAATCGTTTTTATTGAAAATAATCTGATATATTTGCTTGTTTATTAATTTTTTTGACTGCCAAGTCAATCAACAAAGTATATATTGAAGCCAAAGCACAAAAATGATTATCGTTTGTGAATGGTGCCCCACCAATCCACCACAGAAAAAATTCTCTTTCAGGTGTTAATGTGGTGCTTGTGATCATTTGTGACTCATGATCAGCTTTTAACATACAGGAAATGAAATCAGATAGGAATGTTACATCTGTGACTTCTTAAGAGATAAGGGAGGCAATTCTAAGAATGGAAGCTCTTGGGGTGGTCAGCGATGAGTCTTATCTTGTCAGAAAAGATGGAAAAAATGGCAAAAGTTGATAAAATAAGATTTTTTACATTATTTGAAAACCAACAATAAATGGAGGAAATAAGATTGAAATTTGGAAAAAAAATTGTTTTACAGGGGTTTATTGCTTCAGAGAATATCGTAATATTGAGAGGAGCACGACGTAATATTCGTATGCAAGTTTGTCGAGATTACAAACAATACTCGTAAGACTTGTAATAAAGGGAGTTGCTGTATTACATATCGTAGTAGAGAGAGAGTTTCACTGTACTTAAACACTTTTATTATGAAAAAATTTTTTGAGTCTAATTTCATGCCTGTTGGTTTGTTTATGTCATAAATTAGTTAAAATTTTTACTGGTCTGAAAAATCTACCTGTAGCAACTAGGAAACAAATTGAAACCTGCATTGCGTTATTCAGGGCGAAGCTTCAATCGAAATTTCCGTCCTCTGACTAGTTAAAGAAAATTTTTTAAAAATGTTATTTGTTAATAAACATTGCTTGTAGCAGTCCGTTCAATTTTGAATTTAATGACTAAAACTTGTATTAATATCTGGCATTAGGTTTAGCTAAATCAGATTTAGTCTCAAAATTTTGATAACAAGACTTGTCATTCATAATTAAACAAACAGACATGAAAACAAATTTAGTTAAACACAGTAAAAATAAAATAACAGACTTACTTCTTTATAAAAAAATATGAGGCTTTAAGACTACTTTTGACTTAGAAAGCTTAAATCTTACCTGTGGATTAAAAATATCTCCTCTTCAATGACTAATTTCAATCTTGAAGTTAAAACTATTACAATATTTTTTAGATCATCAACCTGTAAGGATTTACACTGTACAATAATTTATCATGGAAATTTTTTTTACATTATTTCTTGTAACAAATGGATAAGAAGAAGAAATGTGCATACTTAGTTTTTCAAGCACAGATAAATATGAAATAACTCAGCTTTACAAAATTAAAACTTTAGAAGATCTAATGCATATAATTAAGATATTGTAAACTTTATTTTAATGGAATTTTTTTTAAAATTTACTAGTAAAAATGTAGTATAAAATTTTAAGTGTGATATTAAATACAAAATATCTGGTTTGATACAATTTCATAATCACAAAAGCTTTATATTAATGAGAAAAGTTGTATTGTAATTCCCTTATATTTCCAATGTGCACACTAAAATTTTATTCTGAAAGATACAACAAAATAATTAATGTTTAAACAAGTTTTTATTAAATTCTTCCTCCTTTATCCTTATAGATCATTCATTTCTTATTCAAGGATTAATAATGAGTACTTGTGCATTTTTTTCTTAATATGCACAATGACTGTAATCTTGAATACAATGGAATGTTTGATTCTTATTGTAAGTTATAGTAGTCAAAAAAACTTATAGTAACTTATAGAAGTCAAAAAATCCATAAATTTTTTTTCTTCATAAATCGATAAATTTTATGGTCAAATTTTCAATGTTACCATTTTTTTTTAAAAAGTTAAATATTTCTGATTTGAACATCATCAAAATTGTTGCTATACAAAAGCACTTCATTTCATATTAAATCAATTACATAATCTGTAATTTTATAATGTGTTCATCATTTGTTTATGGAAATAATATATGCATATATACACATAGCACAATAAAGACAAAATGGACAAAAAGAAAACAAACAAAGAAAATTAATAAGTTTATTTGCTGTGAATAAGCTGCAAGCATATAGAACTCATAAAATAAGTGAAAAATACAGAGAAAACATGGAAAATATTAAATATTTATGAAAAGAGAAGAAGAAAAGTTATTAAATAAAATATTTAAAAAAAAGAAATAAAAAATATTTTTATAATTTTTTTAAAATATTTTATTTTAATAATTTTTCTTCTTTTTCCATTAATATTTTCCATGTTTTCTCCATATTTTTAACATACATTTAATATAAATATGTATGTGTATGAGTCACATATCAAAGATTTTAAACAATTAAAAATGAATTAATTTCAAAGCAATTAAATTTAAATGCATAAGATAAAGTACTTACTTTTTATAAAGGAAATAAACCAAGATTTAACATTCAGTCTTTGACTTACGCACGAAAACAAAGAACACTTTTAAAACTTACATTCTCCAGTCCTATATAAGCAAATTTCTTAAAACCAATTAAATAACTTGCAATCTAAGTCCGTAAACAATATTATCTGGATTCAAATAACCTTCATTAATATAGAAAACAAAAACAGCTTAATTCATTAATTTAATGAATTTTTTTTTCTAATTTTCATTTCATTTTAAAAGTAAATCTTTCCTCATAATTGACCTGAAAATGCTTCATTTTATTATCAGCTAAAATGCATTTAAAATTAAAGTAGACAGCTATTTATAAAATTGGAAAATATATAACATAAATGGTGTTATCTAAAATTATTCTGTTTTCCCCCTGTCTTTTGAGGTAAAAAACTTTTAAAGAAATTGTTTTTTAATAATGTTTACTTTTAATTAGATATTCTTAAATGCCAATTATAATTATAACATGCCAAATATATAAAGTTGCAAAATAGTTTTCAGATTGTCCATTTTATTGATACAGTATTTATGTTTAGAAATAATATCAATAAAAAAAACTGTAAAATAAACCAAATAATAACTCAATATTAGGTAAATGGAAAAACTGTATTTGAATCAACAAAGAACTCAACCTAGAAATGTCTTTAAAAAATTAAAAACTATATAATATTTTTTAAATTAATAATTTTTGCAACAAATCTAAAACTTTTAGCATTTAATTTACACAATAAAATCTGTCTTTAACAAACTCTTGTATATAATTTTACATTAAATTGATAAAATTGAAAACAAATATTTATTTAATTTTTAAAATGTAATTTTTTAGGAATGTTTATTAGTTACCTCAGACTTCAACTGCCTTGTTATCTTGTTTGCATCAGGTTTTTGTAACTGATCTGTAATTGGTATTTGTAACAGATCTGTAATTGGCATTTATAACTGGTCTTCTACTTGTACTCGAAACTGACTTATATCTGGCTTTTGACACAAAATAAATTTTTCTATTAATTGTCCAGCCTTAATACGTAGCTTTAAATTCAAAGCTGGAGTTGAGAATTCATTCAAGAAAAAACCTGTAAGACTTTTTTAGCTCCTCCTCATTAAATGACATTAAAAATTCTGAATTCTGAGATTTGAATGCTAAGAGATCCATAACAAAATTGGCTATAACTCTTGTAACAAATCTAAAAGTTTTAGCACTTAATTTACACAGAAAAATCTGACTTCAACAAACTCTTGTATACAATTTTACATTAAATTGATAAAATTGAAAACAGATATTTGTTAATTTTATTTTTAAAATGTATTTTTTTGGGTATGTTTATTAGTTACCTTAGATTTCAACTGCTTTAGTATCTTGTTTGCATCAGGATTTTGTAACTGGTCTTCAACTTGTACTCGTAACTGACTTACATCTGGCTTCTGACACAAAACAAGTTTCTTTATTAATTGGCCAGCCTCAATATGTAGCTTTAAATTCAAAGCTGGAGTTGAAAACTTATTCAAGAAAAAGCCTGTAAGATTCTTCAGCTCCTCATCATTAAATGATTTGAAAGACTCTGAATTTCGTGATTTGAATGCCAAGAGATCCATAACAAAATTGGTAACAGATGTTCTGAAAATAAATAAGAAGATTTATATTAAAAAAATCTCTGTGGCAGAATTTTTTCCAGCTCTCTGGGACGAAACTCTATAGCACTAGCATATTTCTGCAAAATACTTTTAATAATGACAAACATATATGTTACTAATTTAAAATAACAAAAGCGCTGTGTTTACAAAGAAAAACTATATAATTTTCTTAAATTGAAGACGTAAGAATTTTTTATTCTAATATGATGGGTGATATTCTTGCATTTTGTCAGAGGAGGGGAATGACCAAATTATTTCCTTCTTTGCATTTTTTAAATAATCCTCACAATAATAATAATAAAAAAAAATCATGAAATCCATAGTAGTACTCTGCCGTAAAAAAGATGGATGACAAAATCACATGAATTGAACTCCTCAAATGAGATTTTAATTTTGAGATTAGGTTATTGTAATAAACAATATCGCATAAAAAATATTGGATTTAGAAACTATGGAGAAATCAATAGCAATAACCGCCAAAAAATCAGTAGAATTATTGCCTTAAAAAGTAAATACTCGAATGCACGATTCAAATTTTCCATATTGTTTGAAATATATTGGGATATTTAAAATCCATGTGAAAATTAATATCAATAACTGTCAAACATACAATCGAAACAGTACATAGATTTACGATACTATCGCATAAATTGTCAAAAAGTGATTATCTGAATGCATGATTCAAATATTAAGTGTAAATTTCAGTAGAAAAGAAAAGTAACTTTTTTTTTACTAATCAACAAGAACTCTGTAATGTTCTGTGGCAACCGCCGTGTTGCTGCAATTCTGCCACGGGGGAAAAAATATACCTCGGAATGGGATTTTCCAGTTAAAACAAACTACAATGCAACATAATGTCAAATTGTTGTGTTTCAGTAGTTACAAAGCTAATTTGTAAATAAGGAATCAACTATTCATTTCACAGTTATGTTATTTCTAAGCTACATAACTGGATATTCATTCAATTTAACGATTTCATTTCTAATGCACTTTCCGTATTAATATCAAAATCAAAAAAGAAGTATTAAATTGATATTCTTTGAATTATATTCTGAAATGAAGTGCCAATGCATTTAATTATATAAAAAACAACAATTAGGATTTAAAAAGTTATCAGATCAGAAAGATTAGAACAAATTCACACATTAAAAAGAAAAGAACAGGAAAAAAAAATCTACTCACTTAGCAGAAATTTCAAGAGTTTTTCCTTTGGAATAAATGTCATCTTTAATGAGTTGATTTATAAGACTAACAAAATCTAAAAATACATTCAACATAAGTAACTTTTAAAAATAAATATATAATTCAAAGTTGATCTTTACAATATAATTATAGGTGAAACAAAAATATGAAAAATTTAAAAGGTCATATGCAAAAAATGAATGAGATAAAATCAAACTTTACATATAATCCCCAGTAACTTTAATCGATAAAGTAAGCTTCAGAAATTTGCCTGGGAAACATTTCAAGATTCTCTTTTACTTTGTGGCCTTTGGTGACCCGTAAAAAAGACACTCCAGAACGTCCATTTCACTTGGATGATGAAATGCAGGAGTGGGTGAGAGTGTGGACTCGTCAGCAGCCTTCAACTTTTTTCAAGACTGGAACTGATTGTTTTGTTCCCTAGTTGGCTAAATGTATTGCAGGCAAACCTTCTTAACAAGAAATCTTTATTGTGAAATATCGTTTTACATGAAAGACATGTTTAGTCCCATGAGTCAGCAATTATTGTTGTATTTTAATTGTTAAACACGAAATTTTCAAGCTGATTATCAATTAACATGAAAGGAAACTGGATACAGCACAGATAATGAGCATGTGAAAAAAATCCCAATCATTCGTTTTGAGGAATGCTTTTTCTATTCTCTTCCTCTGTTAGAAGTAGCAGATGAGCAAATAAATAAGACAATTTAATATAGTAGTTAAAACTTTTAAGCTTATTTCAATTTGTCTGGTTCATAATTGCTTGCATACAGTAATGTAGTACATAATATGTATTAATAATACCTAATAAATTGTTTTTATGATGTATTGGATAAAACAAAATTTGATTAATATGAAAGAATTATGATAGTTCTACCAATTTCGCTATAACGAAGTTCGACTGTTTCACTTTTGAATAAAATAGATTCCATTGCACCTTTGTACATGAATTTATTTAAAATGTCCTTCATATATGAATGTTTTTTTTTTTTTTAAAGAAAGAAAGCACAGACGGGAAAAAATAAACAGGGCGAATTGAAATAATGCAATCCCTATCTGTCATATGAAATAAACATGAATGGAATTTGGATAAGGATTTGGTTGTTATTCAGTGCAAAGTTATTTCCAATGGGAACAATTCTATTGCTTAGTTGCAGAATTAAATGGTTGCAGCTGTAGACTCTTAATGTTTAAATGCAAAAAAATTAACTCACATTTTCAATAGGGGAGCGTGGAAAATGCTTTAAAATATTACAAATTTTCATACAATCTTTTCATACCTTCTTTTTAAATAAGGGAAATACAGTTACACATAATAAGACAAAAATAAATACAAAAACAAAGGTAAAAAACATAAATCAAGTATTTGGCTAATCTGTTCAGTAGAGGTGATAAAACAAAAATTAGCATTATAAAATATTGTTTACTTATAAAATAAATGTATCTATAACATGATGCAAAATACTTAAAACATACCTATAATGTATTTTTCATTAGGATCATAGGTTTCATAAAATACTTTCATAAAAAAATTCAAAACAAGCAATCTCATGTCCTCATCCAGTGTAAAAATGTCCTTAAATACTGTGATAAAGTCCATGGTAGCATCCTATAATAAATTTTTAAAAAAAAATCACACATCTGAAGGAAGCAGGTTTTTTTGTGTTAATGTAAAAAAGCAAAACGAGCAATGCTAAATGGGAAAAAAATAGTCCTCTATCATTTTTACTATAAACAAGTACAAAAGTATAATCAAATTAGCAGTAATAGTATCATTTTTTTCAATACTACGAATTAAAAATGTCCTTAAATACTGTGATAAAGTCCATGGTAACATCCTATAATAAATATTTTTAAAAAAATCACGCATCTGAAGGAAGGAGGTTTTTTTGTGTTAATGTAAAATAGCAAAATAAGCAATGCTAAATGGGAAAAAAACAGTCATCTGTCATTTCACTATAAACAAGTACAAAAGTATAATAAAATTAGCAGTAATAGTATCATTTTTTTCAATACTACGAATTACAAAAACAAACTTCAGAAAAATTATTTTTTAAAAGTAGTTTAGGTAAAACTAAGAATTAACATGTGCTACAATTTCAAATAAAGAACTGCATATTTTTTAAATCAGTATCATTAAGAAATAGCATCAAACATTCAATGCGAAAAATAAAAACTGACAGTATAATTTTTTATATTATTTTGCGTAATATAATTTTTTTAAAGAAATTAATACACATAATAATATATATCAAAGGTGTGGAAAAAAACTTCATAATACTGTGAAGCCACTCGGGAGTGACTACTCTTTGTTCCACAGCAAAATGGTTGTTAATCGAGGTTGCTCTCAGAGGTTAACTTCATTGACTTCAAAATGTTATCGAAGGTACATGATTTTTCGCAAGCGATTTGTACTTAACTCAGTGTCATTTTCTCCGAAATGCCTTTTGTGCTGACGTCATGAAAATCAGATCAACAAATAAAATTTAGCGTCAATAAAAATGACCCCAACTGATATAATTATGTGTAAAAACAAATTTACCAACTATGATTGATACTATTTTAAATATATAAACAATTATGTTTTTTGCATGAGTTTGCATTTAATTTTGTATCATAAAAATTAAATTTACTTTAAAAAATGTGAGGTTTGGTTGTTTGAGATGCTTATTTTTTTAAAAAATAGATTTTTTTCTAATTACTCTAACTATTCTACTAACTTTTAACTCTAAAACTAAAGCATTGATAGATTTGTTTGGCCAATAATTTTTACATTTTTCCTTATTTGATCTTTTCCGCATTTGGTACGGAGGTTTGCTCGGTCACCAAGAGAGGTTTTGATGGTCTCTCCAAAAGGTTTTCTTCAAAATATCTATAGAAAATATTACATGCCTCTCAATAGTGGTCGCAAATAAAGGTGGTCGCTACACAGAGGTGGTCTTTCCTGGAGGTTTCACTGTAGTATTATAAGTTAAGTTAAGAGTTATCATAAGTTAAGAAGATAAGTTAAGTTAAGAAGCCCAACTTAAGAATATTAAAACAAGAAAAAATACTAACGAACCTTTTTAGAATCTGAATCTATACATTGGAGATGCTCAAAGCTGTAAGTAATAATCTCCACAAATATTTCACAGTATTCATTTTCATTTTCTTGCAGTAAATCCTTGAAAATATGAAAAGTAATTAATAATATTTAAGTAATCTTTTGTTATAGACATATGTTATATAGATAGATAAAAACATGATATTTTTTAACTGTGAACAAAGCACCAAGTTACATATGTGTAATTTAATAACAAAACGATTTATTTACAAATAATACTCTTAGTTATCAAATAAAATAATTATTCACAAAAAAGACAGTAAAAGAGAGAAAATTATTCTCAAGAACAGGTAGTCATAAAGAAACTGACAATCTTTAAAGAATATACAGAAAACAAATTCAACACTGAATATTAAGTTTGATCTATATAAAAATGCATACATACCATTAAAATGAAAATTAATAAAATATATATATTTAAAATCATTAACATTTAAAGTTTGAAATACAGCCAGTGGTTGTAGAAAGTTATAGCACCATAGACATTAAAATAGGATTTTATTCAGACAAGAGCCTATGTTAAAAGAGATAGTTACATTGAGAAATGAAGATTAACCTAAGAAAAAAGCTTTTATCTGTTTCTGGACAATATTAATAAGACCATTGTAATGCAATATGGGACTTATCACTTTCCCAAGCTATTAAAAGTCTTATCACCATTTTCTAATAAAACTAAAACCAATATTATTCGAATATCCGAAAGTGTTGATGAAATATAAGATTGGAAATATTTGAAGAAAAAAAAGTTGGTGATTTATTTTCATTTTGTGATTAGTTTATCTCTTATCACGTATACGTTCTCAAATTATGATTCTGATTGGTTATACAGTACAGAACTCGTTATCCGGAAATCAGAAAACCGGAAAACCATAAAACCGGAACGAAATTCGATAAATTTTCCCGCCATTTTTTAAAAAGAAAAATTTTTTTTCCTCATAAGATTTCAGGATTTTTTGCTTTTTTTTTGAAATTTTTTTTACCTTACCATCATTTTGGAAATAATCATTAGTGTATTACTTCGTTTTTTTTTCTTTTTAAGAATATTTCCAAAAATTTTTTTTTAGTTGAGTTTAACTATAGAAAAACAGCTTTTTGTAGCGATTCAGAAAACCGGAAAAATCAGTTATCCGGAATGGCGATGGTCCCAATCATTCCAGATAATCGGTTCCCTACTGTATATGTTTCTTCTGTTAAGTAAGTATCATTCTCAATTTTTTCTTTTTATAATAAGTGCATATAAAAAAAAAGATTACTAATAACTGTTTTATAAGTATAGATTTTATGTTTTAAAGATTGTTATTTTTCAAGTGCATTTTCACACATGTGATATTTGATAAGAATCAATGTGACGACCAATGTGGTGCTAACTATTTCGCATATTTAAAGATGTTACTTTCTTTCTTTTAACTGCAAATAACTTTTATTTAACTTCAAACTTTAATTCTGTATTTGAAAGGCAAATTGTAACCAGGTTAATATGTAGTACTTCTTGCCAATATAATTGAGTAAATCTAGTGACATTTCATACTTTATTGTATGTTAGTGGGAAAGAAAAAGGCGGTGCAACTTTTACGGCGGTGCAGTCTATATGATGATTGCACTTTTTCGCAGGTGCAGCAAATCTATCAGAAATTACTGTACTTATTATGTGTTGTTATTTCAGAAAAAAAGAAAAACTAAATACATACCTCTGAAATGTTGGCAATCTTTTCAATAGTATTATTTAATCCTGGTAGAAAAGGAAAAATACTGACAAAGTGCAACAGAATTTTTTGAAAATTCTAAAAATAAGAAGAAAAAAATAATGTAAGGTCAAATATAAATTGAAGATAATAAGAAAAAGTGTGTTATAAATAAAATGTCTGGTAAGTGTGACTGCATAAACAAATACTGGAAATATTAGCAGGATTGTTCATTGATCGTGGTAAATTTTTGCATTTACAGGGTTCCCACTTTTTTATCAAAGCAAAAATTAAGCACTTTTAAGGACTTTTATCAAAAAAATTAAGGACTTTTTTTGTAGAAATTAAGGACCTTAAAAATGATTATTTATCATCAAATAAAACATCATAGATTAATAATAATAGATTAAAAAAATGGAATAGCTTTTCTTCAACTCAGTCATCCTTTAAAAAATTTTAAAAAAA